>NC_056741.1:1238348359-1238560859 GCF_019279795.1 Protopterus annectens
GTGTGTGTGTTAAAGTTAGGATATGTGTGGAAGTCATGGTTCAGGTTAGAGTAATGGTTGGGTAAGGGGTTAGGTTTAGTGTTCTACGTGGGGTGTGTGTGTGTGTGTGTGTGTGTGTGTGTGTGTGTGTGTGTGTGTGTGTGTGTGTGTGTGTGTGTAATGCTTGAGTAATGAGTCTAAATGTGTTAGAATGTGTTATTAGTAGGGCTGTGGGGGAACAGGATTTTTCATTAGGAAGTGTGCAGACATACAGTTAGGGAGAGGGGACTGGGTAGGGTTTGGATTAGCAAACATCAGTAAGATGAAACAGAATTTCTCATTTGTTCAAAAACGTATGTGGTTGAATGGAAAAAAAATGACAGGAAAGTACATTGAAAGTGAACTATCACAAATTGTTCATTTTTGTGATTAGTTCAGGTGCACTAAGGTAAAGTACATCAAACTAAACTAACCAGAAATTGCCGGTCTTTGTATGTAGATCGGGATACAACAGGTATTGGGAATTTGTCTTTTCACCATTGTAGCACTATGTCAGAGACAGCTTGTCTTAGATTGAGATACATCATTGTAACACTGCGACAGAGTGAAAGGAATGACATGATTACACCTGATTACACTGTTTGATTACACTTGATCCCACTGTTTGATTACACCTGATCTCACTGTTTGATTACACCCGATTTCACTTTTAAACCACATGCTCAGAACATGTAAGCAGCTTTGTGTGTTAGTTATACACTGAAGGGGCACCCATTTATGGTATATGAAAGACCGTCAAACTACTTTAGGAAATTTGTGAAGATTTAAGGATTTTAAACAGCAAGTGTCTTCACTTTATAACTTTATGGTCAGACATTACCCCGCTTGAAATGGAGGAATGATAAGAACCAGAATGCACTAAAACAGGTGAAGAAGTTAGGGCACAGGTAAATGAGAAGAGAAGCCAGCTCCTACTTAGGCTTTAGGGTAACAAGACACACAGACTTTGAGGACAAAGACCAATTATGGTATAGACCAGATGGAGTTTACCTAAAAGACATACAGCTGGATCTTAAATGTTAATTTTCATATAAAATGGATGATATTTTGCTATGACTATATTCATGTAAGCAAGCAAAAAAAAGTGCAAAGCTCTGGATAGGAATTCATATACAAAAGGTGGCGGAGGATGAGTTGAAGACAGCAGAGAGTCTTACCGTAGGAAAAAGATAAGTAGGATCAGGCAGCAATTCTTCTGAGCTCAGAACATGGCCTGGTGGGCTAGAAGTGTAGGGACCTACAGAGACAGATACCTCATAAGCCTGCAGAAGGTATGGAGTAACTTGAGACAAGCAGGCAGGCAGGCATCTCCTACAGGCTTAGTCAAGAAATCTAATAAAGGAACTGAGGACCCAATCTATTCCATGAGCTGAGCAGCGGCCACCTCCTATTATGAAGAGTGTGAATAAGCTTCCATGCTTAGAGGATTAGAGGATTTAAATACATAAACATAGCTAAGCAATGGAGGGGGAAGGTGGTCATCTTCCCAGTATGACTGCTATGCTGCAAGCTTCATAAACTCATTTGGACTACATTCAGAGAACTACATTCAGAGAACTACATTTTAAGTACATTTATAATGGCAGTTATTGTACCATTTAAATCAGTTTTGTGTGTTTTTTGCTCATTATCTGAAGGTAAAGCCATTAACTTAAAGGCACTTTTATAGTCTTCACAGCTTTTTGGTTTCTCTGTTGTGTCTAGGTGTTTTTCTGATTTTTGTATAGCTAACTGTAGCTAGAGCCTGTGGTAACTAATCCAGCCCCCCTCCAGGTATTTTAGGTTCCTATTAGATGACCAAAGATGCATTCTTTTGAATGCATCTTTGTCGAACTTGAAAAGATGGAAAGGCAAAATGACGAAGCGGCATATAAGCAAATTCTTTCTCGGAGAAAGAAATCGCTTGGCCGCATCCATTACTTTGCCATTTTCGTCACTGTAGTGTGATCTCGGAGTTGGTATATTTAAGTAGGGGGGTGTGGGGGGTGAAGCCCCCCACTTTATGTTATGTTTTAAGTGTTTTTTTTTTTTGGAACAGCGAATCGCTGTTCTAAGCATTCAAGTTTGTAAGCTTTTGCTTACATGGGGTCGATAAATCATTGTTCGCTTTTCTAAGCATTCAATGATTTAATATAGACCCGGTATTTTACATCACATAAGCAGCCGGCCATATCAGTGTTGAGACTGCTGCAAGCTTGATAGTAAAAGGATTTGGATTCAATTTTTCCATTCAGAGAGGTACATTTTAAGTACTTTTAGAATTGTACTTATCTTACAATTTAAATCAGATGTGTGTATTTTTTGCTGTTTATCTTAAGTTAAAGGTATTAATTTAAGGCATTTGTATTGTCTCCATTCCTTTTTGGTTTCTCTCCTAGGCCTATGTGTTTTCTGAGTTTGTTTCCCCCTCACCCTTCCTATTCATGTTTTGATTTTATACTTGGAGGTTTTTGAGCTGCCTGCCCCTAGTTATACCTGGCATTGGAAGCTCTTCCCAATCTCATCTTCTGTATACCTGACCCGAGAAGTGTTACTGTACTTTGAAATTGCCTCAAAGTGTGTGTGTGTGTGTGTGTGTGTGTGTGTGTGTGTGTGTGTGTGTGTGTGTGTGTGTGTGCGCGTGTGTTCCTCAATTATGGCTTGTCTGCCTTTGAATCTCTTTGCAATTACTTGTAGGCAGGTGATGGACTTGTTTCTAGTACCTTTTCACTTGTGGCTAACTAAAACGTGTGTTTTTACATTAAGAAGACTGGGACTGCAATTTTAGTGGGAGTAGAAAAGCCTGGTCTGTCCAAGCTTGGAAACACACAGGGGAGCTTAAATGATAGTTACGTGTTCTAGCTAGTTGGTACCATTTCACTTTTGGTCAACCAAAGTGTGTTTTTATGTTAAGAAGATTGGGGATGCTATTCTACTGACAGTAGTAAAGTAGCCTGGTCAGACAGAGTTAGAAAATGGACAGAGAGGCTTAACTCATTCCCTCCAGTACAACTCTTTTGAGTGTGTACTTTTAACTCCCAGTGGGTGTGGCTTGAGCCTTTGAAAAATGAAGTTATCATCTTACAGATCTAATAAATACTCATTGACAGAGGTCAAATATTAATATAATTGTGTTTGCCATCTTGTACACTTCAAGATAAAATATTCTGATACCTTGTATGTAGCATGGCTTTGGAATTAGTAATGCAAATATGAACAAACAATATTTAACACCTAGAAGAGCAGTAGAAGGTAACTGCAGAAACTCCTGGAGGAGAACTCAGCTGTAATAAGTTAGATTGTTTCATCAGCCAGAGAGATTTTCAGGGACTTAGCTGTGTCTTAACCTGCACTTAAGTGCATCTTTTGCTGTGTTTTTACATTAAGAAGTTCCAGCATCATCCCTCTTGTGAAGATGCTTACCTGATCTCTCTCTGAGTTGGGATACAACCCAGGAAGCTTAAAGTGTAGTCATTTATTGGGCAGAGGGCACATGAGTTAGTTTACAGCTTTATCTGTCAGCTATGAATTAGGCTCAGTTTTGCAGAGCTGTTCATCACTCAGTGGTGGTTAGCAGTACCCTGTATAGTAGCAAAACTATAAAGCTAGTACTTAGGATTTTAACCCATAACATATAAAGGCGTTGCATGAAGCTAAGCTTAGGACATGGTGTCATACAGCACTAAAATCTTAGCACTATCTAACATATAGCATTCACCACAGACACCAATCAGGTGACCCCTGTAACACCAAAACCCTAAACCATATAAAAGTCCCACCGCAATACAGGACCCGACAACATGGATTTGCAATTTCCTAATGTCTCTGTGGTGAGTTTGGTAGATATGGACATCCATAGATAATGTAGCAATTGCATTATGCACTCAGACAACATTTTAATCCTTAAAGAAACTAACACAGTATGCAAGAGATGTACATACATAACTTCCTTGGAGGCAAAAATCTTGCTTACAAACAAGGTTGCAAAAACACGCACACTACATCCTTCAAACATACTGCTGACCACACACACACACACACACACACACACACACACACACACACACACACACACACACACAGACCTTCTTATGCTGAGGCACTTAAAAGAAACCTCAAAGACCTTCTAAGCTGTCAAACTGCAACATCCACATTCAGTAATCACTAAAGTACACTCCAAAAACAACACATAACACTACACATAAGCCTACACTGAATGATTCCTCGAGAACAAAGCCCATAAGGAAAGCAAACACTTTACATAGTACTTTTGTCATGGGGGATTCTATTGTACAACACACAGATGCTCCTCTCACTGGGATGTACAATGAGAAGATAACAGTTAGTTGCTTATCTAGAGCTAGGATCTGCAATATCATGCACACACTCAAGTCTCTGCAACACAGGTATCAACATGATTCTATTATAGTTCATGTGGGTGTAAATGATCTGAAGTATACCTCACTGGACTATATGAAAACAGATATTATGATGTCTCTGAATATGTGTCACAGATGGGTGTGTGCCTTGCATTGAGCAGCATTCTACCTTTACCAAGGATGATGCCACAATATGAACAGAAAATTATTGATTTTAATCATTTGATTTGTTTCTGGTGTCACTCCAAAGAAAAATAATATTTGTCAGCATGGGAGGACATTGTTAACAGATTATTTTGCTTTGCCAAGGATAGTCTGCATCTGTCCATTTCCTTGGCTTTTGGCTAAAACTCTCCATTCCCTTACAGTACTTTTTAAGCGATATCAAAATGACAAAACTACCACTACAACCAGCAAAAAAAAACCTGAAAGCAACCGTAAGGTGTTACTGCTCACTGCTAGGAGCCTAAACAAGAAACTCCACACCCTATAAGCTCTCCTCACTCTGAAAATGTAGACATCTGTGCTGTTACCAAGAATTGGTTTAAAGCCACAGAAAGTACTCTGGCAGTAGAAGACTACAGTGCCTTCCACACATTAAGACCAACAGCAGCACAGACAGGAGCTAAGGATGGAGTTGCCTTCATTTTTGTTAGCAGCAAACACAACTCTAGGTTGATTGAACAGGATGATGTCCTTGATTTCTTTACCATCCAAATCTCCCTAGACAAGGTTTCCAAGCATGTCCTGGCCAGCTACAGGTTGCCCTCTATGACTCACAAAGCTCACAACTCCTACTTATACCTACTAGAGGTGCTCATCATCCAACCAAATACCTTATTCATGGGTGACTTTAAATATTCTGTTATAGATTGGGAAGTGTACACTGCCTCTGACTCACAGACACAGCATTTCCTGGAGTCATCAACACAAACACCCTGGACCAGTTTGATTCTCTGGCTGGAAAGTGCACTAACACATTGAAGCTAGTACATACCAACATGGGAGACCATTGCACATACCCCCCTTCCCCCGTGTCACATCCTCATTGGTGAAGTCAGACCACAAAGCTGTCTTCCTAGAAGTAAAATTCAACTCAGAAAACCCAATTAAGCCTATAACAGTTAGAAACTATACTAAAGCAAACTACTTCCTAGTAAGCAGCAGTTTGTAAAACTTCACGGCTTCCCCAAAACCCAAGAATACAGAAACATTGTACAAACTGTGAAGTTGCCAGCCTAGCCAGATAAAATTTTATAGATAATTCTGTCATTTGTAAATATACATGTTGAAATATAGGCTTGTTTTCTTAAATGAAAGAATATGCTGTGAAATGCTGAACTTCAAAAAAATGTAACATTGCCCTCTGCTGTAAAGAAAGCTAAGACAAGCATTTCATGTCTGTCTTTTGAAGTTAAAATTACTTCATGTCTGTCCTTGAAGTTAAAGATTCGGAGTCATGCTAGATTTAAACATGCAAATCTATTTTTATTGCTCTGGTTTCTGCCTAGGTGTAAAAGAATGTAGATGCAGTTTTTGTTGGCCTGGGAACCCCAGGAAGGGTGAAGAATGATGTAATGTTTATCAGAACTGCAATTTCAATTTAAACAGAGAGAACCAGAGATTATTAAGCATTTTATTTTATTTTTATTTATTTTTATTTTATTTTACATTTGTTAACCGGGCTAGTCTGGCTGGATACATGTCCATTTTCAGCAGAGGCCCAAGGAGAAAAGCTCCACTATCAGAATAAGACAATACATTTCAAAAACATTTCTAAAATAAAATTTTTTACAAAAAGTGTACAGAGACAAAAATACAGTTTGCCTGGACTAATTTAAGTGGGTAACAAACAGAGTTCAGATTAAGTGGCTAAGGAGTTAAGCTCAGGCATAAAAATACAAAGTTGAGTTAAAGGACATCACTAGTCTAGTTAAAACAGTTTAGGTCAGTAGACATAATGACAGAATAGGTAATTTACATAAGGAAAGAAACAGATGGTAACAAATGTTTAAAGAGCATGTTAGAAGATATAACAGGAAGAATGGTAGTTAAAGTTGAAGGATAAAGGGAAAAGATAGACAGAAAGTGGGGAATAAAATATAGTTAGTTGGGTATTAGTATTATGACAAAGTTACAGGTTGGGGATGTCAAATTTGAAAGGAGAGTGAGGAAACAGGATAGAGATGCAATGCCAAGGTAGTAGGATGAAGATGGTCAGCTATGGGTAGAAAGAGAGTAGAGAGAAGATAGCTAGAAAGGGAAGTAAGCAAAAAGAATGGAAAAAGAAGGTCCAGTAAAGGGGCTGACAATGTTAGTCTCAGTAAGAATGGGAGTGGAAAGAATTACACAAGTAGCAGACTGGAGAGAGTAATGAAGAGTGCTGAGCTCAGTCAGGATTGGAGCAGGGACATAGCCAGTGAATTAGTAGGTAGGTTTTCATCTGTTTTTTGAAAAGGTGACATGAGGTTAGGGAGGTCAGTTCACTGGGAAGTTTATTCCAGTAAGAACCGATAATGTTTGCAAATAGGGAATCACCTGATTTGTTATGAGATTTCACAGTAGTAACTAGTAGCTTGTTGGCTACAGCACTGTCTTGCTCATATGTAAGTTATCTTAGACTTGCGTTTTCTTTTAGAAATAGCTAGTAACTAGAAAGATTAGACTAAGCGTTTTTCTGTGATGTCAGAACTGTACTACTGAATTATTTTAAGTATTTTTCTGTGATCTCTGAACTCTTCACTAGCACTGTGTAGTAAGAAGTATTGTCTTGTGTTTATTATTTATTATTAAATATTTTAAAACCTTTCAAATGTGGCAGTTTTGTGTAGAGATAAGTTAAGCTCTAAGAGTACACTGCATGTATATAAGGATCCTGCACCAATTCACTCTAATAAGCCTTGACTGTTTAGTCACACTTACCAATTGGATAATATTGCACAGTAATAATTGGACACCCATTTAAGGGCCTTTGAGTAGCTGATAAATATTAGCTGGGTGGTGGCAGGGTACTACCATATAGTCTGGGAAAAGGGGGCACAGCTGGAGAACCTGTGCCAGCCTTCCCCAGAAGTGTCTGTGTGGTTGTATAAACTCTTATCTCAAAGTGTGTGTGTGTGTCAGCTACTTGGGCAGGGACATAAAGCACTGGTTGGACAGAGAGGGTGCTGAAGATTTTAGCTTGCCCAGCTGGCTGAGATATGGACTCTATAGCTGTGATAGTGGGGAGTCTTATCGGGGATCTGGAGAGCAAGAGAGCGACCAGCCCAGGACTGACTGTGATCTCTGTGTGCTCTTAAGGGAAATTGCACTTTGCTGTGTGTATTGGTTATCTTTTCCTCATATATGAGATGCCCGCTCTGGTGTTAGTGGTGAGGATTGAGGCTCCTTGATTGCTGGGCTAGGGCAAGGGCATCACACAAACATATAAATGGCTACATTGAGGCTGCCTTACCTACCGTAATTGAGCCCAGATCAAAAAACAAAGACAAACCACACTGATGGAATCCTTACCTTAACAAGCTTTATAACAAAAAAAAGGTATCATGGCAAAAATCAGAAACAACTCTCGTAGAGAGAAGAGCTCACTGATTCAACTAAACAAAACACTAAGAGGTCTAATAAAGTCCAACAAGACCAGTTCCAGGGTCAGGATAGCCTCCCAGGTTAAAGAAAATCACAAGGCCTTTTTCAGCTATGTCAGGAATCTTAAAGGTTAAGATAAAGCTGAAAATAAACTCTTGTGCCCTCTGCTCAATAAATGACTACACTTTAAGCTTCCTGGAGCGCAATGCTGTAGTGTGCAGAACTGGTGGTAAACGGCACAACCTTCCCTGACCAGGGTGACATAGCAAATCTATTGGCTAACTCTGACTTTATATTCTACTCTCTCATATTAACCCCTGTGAAATCCTTTCTAGCATATCCCCCCCCCCAACTATCAACAAGGAGCAGGTCCTAGAGGTGCTCGCTAAGACCAAAAACACTGCTTCATTGGGCTCTGACAATATCCCCTGGTTATCTCCTAAATAGCATAATACATGATCTAGCAGGACCATTTTAGGCACTCTTCAACTACAGCCTCAAAACATGTTACATGCCAGGTGAATTGAGGGCCGCAAAGGTCTCCTTATAAGTGTGCACCATCAACTGACCTTGGGAACTACTAACCCATCAGTATGGCAAGACTAACATGTAAAGCAATGGAATACGTTATCATGGGAATTATCAGCAAGGACATTGGCAACCTACAGACATAGGCCCCATCACAGTTTGGCTTTATGCCTTCCTAACCTGGTGGACATCTTTGAAATGGTCACCATGGCTGTGGACGAAGGGAAAACTGTGCATACCACCTACCTTGACCTGGACAAGGTGTTTGATACAATACCCCACTGAGGTATTGTTGACTTCTTCTTCTTCTTTCAGCTTTTCCCAGTTAGGGGTCAACACAGTGGATCACCTGTCCACTCATGATTGTCAGTGGAGGTTTACGGTGTCGAGTTGCCAGCCTGGTGCCCTACCTTCCACAGAAGGCACACACACACACACACACACACACACACACACACACACACACACACACACACACACACACACACACACACACACAAACACACACACACACCCATGCCTAGGGCCAAGTTACAGTGTCCAATCCACCTACAGCATGTCTTTGGGATATGGGAGGAAACTGGAGCACCCAAAGGAAACCCATGCGACCACAGGGAGGACATGCAGACTCCACACAGAAGACACCCCAGCCGAGGACTGAACCAAAGAACCTCTTGCTGTGAGGTGGCAGTGCTAACCGCTGCACCACCATGGCCGCCCCCACTGAGGTATTGTTGAAAAACTCTCAGAACTAGGCATGAATCCCTATATAACTTGCTGGATTGCCAGCTGATTCATAGATAGGACACAAGAAGTCAGGATCTGTGAAACCATCTCCACCAAAAGATTGGTCACCAGCAGATTACCCAAGAGCTCTGTGTTGGGACCACTACTGTTTGCCATCTACTTCTTGGAAGTCCAGGCCAATGTCAAAGGCTTCTGGCTGACCAAGTTTGCAGATGACTATAAATGGGAGCTATCAGATTTCCCTCCATGACACCAACATTCTACAACAGGGTCTAACACAAACAAATGACTGGTGTGAAAGCCACAGATCAAATCTCAATGCAAAGAAAAATGCATTAAAGTGCCCTTTGGGAAAGTGTCCATCCAAGCTAATTACTTCATTGATGAACCACCCCTAATAGTTGACCTATAGTTAATGATCTGGGAACATATGTAGTCAGTAATCTGGTGTTTGACCAACATGTAGCCAAGATAGTAAGAAAAACATTCTTTATCATCCAACTCATAAGGAGAGGTATGGCATCCTGGTCCAAGGATGTAATAGCACCACTCTGCCCTTATCAGACCCATCATTGAGTACAGTGCCCTGTTTGGTATGTACCTAACCAGGCACTTGCAACAGCTTGAATGACCTCAAGGATTCCTCACAGGAGACTCTAGGGTATGAATACCCTGTACTACACAGATCGCCTTAAGGTCATATCTCTGTATTCAGTCTCTTTCAGGTTACTGAGAGGCAATCTATGCCTAACATATAAGGCATTCTTGGATCCAGCTTTGATGGATCTATTGCACATCTACAAAAGAAGCATCACCAAAATCACTAGATCTAAGGACCTAAACTTTGTCTGCAACATAAATAGAAGCTGCAGGAGGGACCAATATGTGCCTCAAAGAATCCCTGCATTGTGCACTAAGCTCCCCATCTACATGAAGCAGAGTTCATCCCTGAACCTGTTCAAAAAAACCTTGATCATTGGTTGGGAAATCACAAATTCACCCCTGGCCTGGCCCCTATGTCTCTGATGGACAGAGGTTAATAGTAAGTAAATTAGTTCCCAACTAACATACCCCCCCTCCCCACATACACACATAACCCTTAGCTACCTCTTTACTAAAATACCCTGCCATATAGCTGTTCAAGGAACCCTGGGACAAAACTAGGTTGGGTTGTATGTCTGGGCTTGTAAAGACCCTGGTGGTCATTAGCCTAGTGTGAAGCTATAAATCTGTAATGACATACATATGCACTCGGGCAGTTGGATGCCTTAAAAGAAATAGGTTAAAATATTAGGCACCTCTGAGGCAGGTAAGTTATAACAAGTGGCAAATCAGGAGGTAGCTCCACAAGTACTATGTTACTATGTCTGAGTGAACCAGTGAATGTACACTAATTTACTTAAAGTCCTTTCAAATATCACTATGTTTGTTGTTGCAGTGTTGCACTGTTGCTCACAGTGGACATAAGTGCAGTTATATACATATACCTATAAAGTGTCTGCATACTAACCTGCTTAGTGGTCATGTGCATTACACAGTACACCGCATACCAGTGTTAGTCACATAGGAGGTAGCCACAGCAGTACCCTGTGTACAAAGGATACAGCCAGTAAACTGCCCTTCATGTGCAAACCATATGAACAAGCAATAGTTAGCTCACCGGAAGGATAAAATATAACACATACAGGCTCTGCAACAGATCTGGACATATAAGTGCACCATGCAGGCAGTGATGCATGTGTTCATATTGCAACAAATTATATATCGCACATTAAGATATTACTCTAATGGCACACCACAGTAGCCTTCCTTTATCACTGTATTGTGTGCTTTGAGATGTGTCTTGTCTGTCTTTTTGGATAGTCACAATGATAATTAAAGATACATCACTCTGTGGTACTTGCCTAAGTGCTTATAGGCATGTCTCATTGTCCACTCATGGACATTTCATTGTGTTATACTCCCTGTAGCTGTTGGGTCCATAGACCAAAGTGCTAAATGCCTTGACTATGACTTAAATGACTTGGGTTGATTAGTGGCCTGACAATGCACATGAAGGGTGTAAGAATGAAAGGTTATGCTTACCCCACAATGAAAGGGACAGTTGGATTTCTGTATGTCAAGCAGAATGTTATCTGCTTCAGTTCCCTGTGGATAGTTTGTATATGAGGTGGCTAAGGCTGTTGCATCACCTTCAGAGATGGGCACAGACTTGCATCAGTCCATTGCATGCTAACCCTTTGAAAGTGAGCCAGTGCACACAGGGGGATGCATGGACACCAAATGATTATATAGAATAAAATACATGCCCATTCCTGTCTGCAGTCATAGTGCAGTGCAAAGCCTGCTAACCACAATGCATTCTTCCCTGCAAAGAGATAACCTGGCAATTACATTAGAGTGTGTCCCAATATAGAAAGGTGCTATATGAGAACACAGCACTGGAATGAAGTACAAAGCTAATTTCCCTAGTAGCTGAGGAAAAAGTGAAAAAACAACTCTATGTAGCTGAGTAATAGTCCTCCCCATAGGACAGCTTTGTCTGTCAACTAAATTCAGCTTCACATGTAACAACTCTAGATATAGTGGATGGGAAGCCTTTGTTGTAGACTAGGAACTTGTTCTAGAATGCTGTTGTAGCTTAACTTTCAGAGACTTTGACTCCAGATCTATAACATGATAGCCAATTAGTTTTCATGCACTGTTTATGACAGTGTCATTATTTTACACAACCACATGACACAATAATAGTATCACACATGAATCTCTGATGTACGGTACAGAAAGCTGTTATGTTTCCATGGAGTTTGAGGTGCATCTCTGTAATATATTTATATATGTGCGTATATATATATATATATATATATATATATATATATATATATATATATATATATATATATATATACATATACACACACACGCAGATAGATATAGATATATATATGTGTGTGCATGTATATATGTATGTTTGTATGAAATTACCTTCCGCTGTGTAGATGCTAGATATCTATAAAGGACTGTACAAATTATAAGAACACACACACATATATATATATATATATATATATATATATATATATATATATACCCTGTGAGGAATACACCATTGGGTGGCACTGTCATCGGTGATGCTGCTGGTACCTCCTCAGTCCAGGTATCAGGTTTCACCTTTGTATATTGTTTGGAGGCATTGTTAATGTTCTCTGTATGTCTGTTTCTTCGGGCTTATCTAGTTTCTTTGCACATCTAAGATGCTTGCATCCTGCACAGACTAGCTACTCATATTATTTCTGCACTTTTAATTGGAGATTTTCTGCATCATTTGTGAATAAATTATTGATTCTGTGGGGCTAAATGTAATATATTCATACACCACTATATGGTGTTTCATGATTCAACAAGGATAACCTTGTAGATGTATCAGCTACAGCAGATATATGTGGTCAATAACAGGACTGCAGTGGAGTCTAGTGGCTGTACTAACTACCACACAGTGTGTGTGGTAGCATATTTCCCCACTGAACACTATATGATAGTGGCATTTTCCAAGTTTTCCAAGCACTGGTCCCCTTCAGTTGCAATTCCTGCATGTCTGTGTGGAATTTGCAATTCACTACTTTTCCATCATCAGATAGGAACATACCTCTCAACTGTCCAGATTTGTGTCTAATATTTTTGGTCTAGTCCTCATAAAATGTGTGGTTTTCTGGATTTTTGTGGCAAATCCGTGAGGACTGAATTGACTAAACAATGACAGGAATTTGAGTTTCAAACTTCATATCTTATTTATGTAGCACTTGTTTACCAGGAAAGTCCAATGTGGAACAAAGCCAATTTTCAGCAGAGGCCTATGGAGAAATGCTCCCGATGCATGTCTTTGTAACATTGGAGGAAACCAGAGCACCCAGAGGAAACCCATACGGATGCATGGAGGACATGCAGACTCCACACAAAAGGCACCCCAGCCAAGAATCAAACCAGAGAACCTTCTGCTGTTAGGCAACACAACAGCTGCACCACTGCACCATCCAGTACCCATATCCTTCAGAAAATGTATGGTAACACAAAACCTTTTAATCTAGCAACTTTCTAAGTCTATAATGCCAATATTTAAAATTACTCCCTATTTTTGGGGCTTTGTCCTCCCCTTATTTTTGGTTTTATCCAGATTTTCTGTGATAAGAGGTTAAGAGATATGATGATGAATGATCATTAAGATCTGTGATGGTGTTGGTGGTGAATTTATTTTTACTTGAGAAATTCCACTCAGAAGTATTATGGGCCTGGAATACATGAACTGGTTGCATCAGATAAATGTTAGTCACTAACAATGATCTATGTCTAAAAAGAAAGTTACAAAACCCCAAACAGTTTTAACCAGACATAAAGCAGGAATAGAATTTGTTATACATATAAAATGATTGTGGGAGGAAAAAATGCTATGTAGCAAGTTTGATGTATAACCATGAGATTAATGTGTGTTAGTAATCTGTAAATGCTGGCATAGCTATGCTGCCATATCAGTAACCTTTACAAATGTTACATGTATATATTTGCATTAAGAATTTCTATTGTTAAGATGAACAGGTATTAGACAAGAGCTGCTTTCACAAAGAAGCTTTCCTGAAAGCTCACTGTGGCTGCTGGATTATATGACTCATGCAGAAACTTTAACTCTCTTAAAGAAATAGTAACCTGGCATACTTGTACTGCACGAAGAGCCATGATTTCGCTCCAATAACAGTCAGATAACATGCTGGTTCTGCAATACTTTAGAGCAAGACCTGACTTTAGCAATGTTTAGAAGGATGCTTAACAATTGTTAATCTCCCCCATATATGTGCTAACATTATATCTAGTACTAAAAGCTGGTAGCAACGTCAGTAAACAGCAGCAGCAGGCGGTTTAATGGCTTCATTTCAACTCCTTTCTTTGCCTTAGACAGAGAATACATAAAGACATCAACCACTTCCCAGATACTTTTCTGGCCTCACAGAACACATTGCATTTTTTTATCTCACTTTTGGGTAACTAGTGGTACATGGAGTATGATTAGATCTCCAGTCGTAATGTAATATTATGTGTTCTTCACATGGATGCAAAGATTCACCTCAAGAAAACATTTCTTGGCATCCATGTCGTCAACATATAATACACTCATTATGATCGGAGACCAGGTTATAGTCCTCTGTATTAATGCATATGTGGTATTCCCCACATGTGCTATCCACAGTTATTTGTAATGTTATCAAAATTAAGAATACAGCGCTAAAATGGATGTGCCAGACACCAGAAATGTAAATATAGCTTGGTGCTTTTGTCCTTTATTTTACCAGAATCCTTCAGAACTATTAAAAAGTCATCCATGCTTCCATTCAAATTTCACTATACCTACCTGCTATTAAATTCCTATTAAATTCCCAACCAATAGGAATTAACTTTGACTCTCTCATTCTTAACAGACGTGATTTTTAAAATAATCATTTAAACCATGAGGGAAAGTTGCATGTAACGTAAATGATAATTCTTTATATTTCAATAAATTATTCAAATACCCTGCTTGTACATTTTCACTTATTGATTCTAGAAGAGCAGAAACATACTTTTCAGAATTATCACAGTTCATAGCATGCTTACTCAAAGGTTTATTCATAACTCTAATTTTTATAGCATTGTAATGTTTGTACAACCTTGTACTTAGCTTCCTAGACATTTTATCTATGTAAAATCATAGACAACAGCAAATGTCAATATACACAACTTTTTCTGAATTGCACATGTATCTTCCTATAGGACAGAAAAATCTATCTAAATATTTTACATTCAGTTCTTACTGTTGACAATAAACCTGCACATTTTACCGAAACCATATTTAAATGTTCTGTGTTTTTTCCAGCAGCATAGGTTCCAGCTATACTCATAGCCTTATGCCCTAGGGCATTTAAAAGCCAGAGTGTGTGTGGTGTGGCCACCACTCACCCCTAGAGTGAGATATTCCTTGCCTCCATTTGCTTCTCTTGCCTCTGTCAGTGTAGGAGTCTCTGATGAATCCATCTGTCCTCTACGATTCCCATCCACTAGCTAAGATTTCTCTAGATGCAGTGAGGGGTGGCTCTGCCTGCCTTGGATATTCTGGGAGGTGTAGGGAGTTTAGTCTCGGTCTCTGAGTCTGGTGGATTGTCCTTTTGCAGCACGTCCATGGATTTTTTGGTCTCAGTTTATGTCCTCTGGTGGTTGTTGGATTTTGAGGTGGCAGATTCAGGTGGAGCATGTCCATTAATTGGGTATGTTCAGGCCAGATAGTTATTGAGTAGATGGTATGTGAGCAGATAGAGCTGGAGTTTCTTCAGTCGGCATCGTATGACATATGTTTGAGCCTCTTTATCCTTTTGTACGATTTATGTTGGGGTCTTTTGTGACTGCTGCAGAGGTGGGCAATGGTACAGTGAATGGGGCGTTGTACTCAATCATCTCTCAATCATAAAAGAGATAAGTTGGCAGTAGGTATTCCCTGATCTGATGTGAATCCCTTGCATCCCTTCAATGCAAGTATCAAACCTAGAAGGTCTTCCCTAACCAGTTGAGTATCAAGGTATCAAAAATGCGGGTGCTTTAATGCATCAGTCCCTTTTCCATGTTTCTGCACTGGTTATTTTTTTCTTACCACCTATGTGGAGGGTTTCTGGCATTTACCTTAGGTTTACTAGCGTATTTTTTGCTTTTGGCATTTCAGCTTTGGGCCTGCACTCTGGCCATGTTTGCCCACGCTCTCAGAAAAATTGCAGATGTCTTGGAGTCTGAATATGTCAATTATGTTTGCAGGAAAATGCAGTCGCTTTGTCAGCCACAATCCCCCACACCTCTCATGTTGCCTTGTTCAGAAAATAAGTCCTTTGACAAGAGGGGCCCAGGACTCTTGTGGGACACCGCTGCCCTGATGCCGAGTGAGCTTTTCTTAGCCCCAACTCTTGTTCGTGTCTCTGGTAGGCTTTCAGTTTCTGCCTTGGTTGTGTGTGGGTTTACATCTTTCCAAGAGCTTTCTGCTTTGTGACTGCTTCGAAGGCATGTGTGTAACCTTGCTAGGCTCATGCCAGGTAGTGAAAAGTTGCCTGGGAACTGCCCACCTTAGCAATTGCTGGTAGACCATTCCACTGTTCTCCATGGATTGTCCTTGACAAAAGATTGACAATGCTCCTCCAGTGTTTGTAGGTCCGTGTCCGGCTTATTTATAGCACTTTATTTGAGAGTCCCCATAGCCATGCTTTTTGCTGACAAGGTATTATGGGCGTAAGCTCCATAAGATTTTGTAGCAATCGGTTATGTGTGGAGGGACCAGCTGGCACCCTTGTGTATGCACACAGGTTCCACTCCTATCGGGTGTAGCTGATGTTGTGTTTTTGATCCTTATGGAGCTTCAGTCACCTGGGCATCTGAGATGTTTGGGAGGATGCCGGCCCCCATTGATGATAGCTTTTTTTTCTTTTTGGTCTGAGAGATGTTCACCTTCTGAGATGGAGGGGTTGATAGATGTTTGATCCAGGGATTTTTATTTGGATTTTTGGGGTTTGGGGAGTTTTGAACCCGTCTTCCAGCATTCTGTGTGTTTCTGTGGGTTTTTGCATTTTTTATTTTATCTGTTTTTTTGAGTCGATTTTGGTCTTGGAGTTCAGCTTTCTTGATCAGCTTGCTTTATTAGTGTTTTTTCTTTGTTGATCATTATTTAGGATTTTGCTCTGTCATGTGTGAGCTTTTATGGAGATTGTGTTTTGTTCATTTAGTATTGATAGATGATCTCTCCCATCTGTTTTTGGCCGGGGTGTAGTAGCTTTCTCCAGTTTGTTTGTTTGTGGTACATTTGGCAGTCACCAGATTAGGGGCCACTGCTTTGGTTGAAAGGTGAGGTCTTGATTTTATACGGATTGCTTCTTCTCCATTCCACTGTGAAGGTAAGTTAAGAATGGCTCAGCAGCGTAAAGGTTTCTCCATGTGTTGTGGTTGATTGAAGCTCGGGGCCTGAAGGATAAAGTTTGCTTCTTAGAAGTTTGTCTGTGTGGTTTGAGACTGTGGGTTTTGTGGTGGGGAGGGGGGGATGGGGATCTTGGTGATGATCAGACATCGATGGTCTGATCTCTTGTGATGGATAGGTCCCATGTGGAGCATTTGTCCCCATGTTTGTTGACTCAAGGTGTAGCTATATTTTTGTTGGGGCTTGAAAGGTGACTAGTCTCTAGGTTTGGGTAGCTGGGGTCAGTCAAGGAGATGGTGTTTAGAGCAGCTTTGAGTTGTGTTCAGTCTATGTTTGGATGGTTTCCTAGTTTTGTTCAAGTCATCAGTGGTGATTCTTTCAATTGTAGAGTTTCTGTTAGTTGATTGTGGGAAGGCTGTGTTTTGAGAGTGAGTTTTTCGCGATGGTCTGTTACGCAGTTGCATTGCCCCTGTATTAGATGGATGGTGGTTACCTTATGGGATGGGTCCCGGATTGCGTATTGCTAACTGACCTTGGATCCTCCCTTTGTATTATCCTTATGGATCCCGTCCTTTGCATGATAAGAGATTTTACTTAGGAACGCATGTAGATATGAGGTCAGGTGGCTTCGAAAGCCAGTCACAAGTCACAGCACGCACAGACATCGATGTTCT
This sequence comes from Protopterus annectens, assembly GCF_019279795.1. Taxonomy (NCBI): domain Eukaryota; kingdom Metazoa; phylum Chordata; order Ceratodontiformes; family Protopteridae; genus Protopterus; species Protopterus annectens. The sequence continues at coordinate 1,238,366,260 of NC_056741.1, forward strand.
CCCGTGGAGGGAGGGCTTTCTTGGCATCTCTACTTAGTACATTTTTTTTGGCATATTTTAGCGGTTCTGTTTTTTTTTTCATTCTTTTATCCTTAGCTTCCATTTAGGCCTTGGTGAAAGCGTTAAATTACCTGTAGTGAGCCTTGCCTAAAAGTACCTGCGGGAGGGCCCCAGCCTTGAATCTGATCACATGACAGTGGCAGCGTGGCTTGTCACAAACAGCAGACAGACATTTGTGACACAATGATCCCCTGCAGCCAATTATTAAAGCTGATTATGCTCATTAATATTGTCTCTCCATTCTGGGTAATCTGTTGTGGGCCGGGTATTGTGGCATCATTGGTCAGGGGGGCAGGATACTGCTCAGGGTCACCTGAGGTACAGGCCTGTGACTCCTCATGTAGTCCAGGGAGGTTCGTTCGCAGTCCGGGTCAAATTCTGTTATCAGGCTGCTCCCTTGCTGTACTTGCAATGAGGTGACCTGAGTGCTTGTGTTATGTGCTGCAGAGGGACCTGATGCCGGTGGACAGGCAGTGATCTTATCACTTTGTTGTCTACTGTTGTGTTTCGCCTGTCGTCTCTGTGAGCGGAGTCACCTAAAGTTGTGTCTGGTTGTGTATGGCCTTGTGGGCTGTGACTGTTGTTGCAGTTGCGGCTGCGGGATGACTTGTATCTGCTATGTTTGTTGCTTGTAGTCGCAGGCCTGAGGTGGATTGCTTGCCCGTCTGCTTTTTTCTTGTGATTTTGTAGATTTTGTCCGATTATGTCTTTGTGTGTTTATGTGTTTGTTTTTAGTGTTATTGCAGGTCTGGTGAAACTGGTTTGTGGGTGTGGCTTGTTCCAGCCTCTCCTTTGGCTTGCCAGCTGTGACATGAGAGAGAGCTCCAGTTTGTGTTTTGTTATAGTTGCATCTCTCACATGTATTTGTGTTTGTGGAGAAGGGAGTGGGATGTCAAGATGTTGCAGGTGCAATTGAGGCAATTGAGAGAGATTCACCAGCTGAACAGGATTCACGCTAGCAACTGACCTGTGAGTTGACCTTAAAAAAAAAAAAGAAGGGACCATGTAACTTGAGGGTACTAAGGGTAACAGGGGACGAAGGTACGCAGGAAGTAATTATTCTAGTAGTACTCTTTACTTTAGTAAGTTAAAACTTATATTAAATAGTGCTTTAGCTTGAAAACAGATCTTTGATATAGAGAATAGACTGTTTAGATAGCAAGTAGAAAAATTTGAAAGGAAGAACTGGAGAAAGAAAGGACGGAGCTTTATTTTAACCTTTAACTGTTTAACCGGCCCCTGGGCGAGCCGGCTTTGCCTAAATGGTTAAAAGCTATCTAAAAAAAGCAAATCACTTTAAAAGCAAAAGGAGCGAGAAGAGCTAGAATTAACCCAAGAATTCGAACCCAAAACTGCCTTCTGATTCACTCTGGAAACCACGGGAATAGGTGCCTAGGCTCCCACCCCCACTGGTGAACAAACAAAAAACTTTCCCTTTAATGGTATCATGGAATATGGGAGGAACAGGAACCAAGCCAAAGCCCAGAGATCAGCAAACTCTGAAGACTGGACTATTCTAGTTCAGTAAGGCGGGAAAACAATTATCTCAATATTGTACAGTTGTTCTGTTCTCTAACATCTCTCTATTAATTGCTACATTGTTATGTGAAAAGACCAATTTACTACCTGTAACAATTTGTAATTAGGCTTGCACTGAATGATTTTCTAGTTGGATTTAGCAAATTGTTTCATACCTACAGCATCCATGCTACATCTAACTGGACATGTTAGTGAAAAAAAAAATGAACGCAGAAGCCGGTAGGATGGAACGTACTTTTAATAACACAAAGTATAATCAGATGAAGCACCCAGTAGTGGTGCAAAAGCAGTCATGTTTTAATTTTGTGCTGTGTGTTTTACCTTGTGTTATTAAAAGTACATTCCGTCCAACCGGCTGTGTTCATTTTGTATTGCTTACTTTTTTTAAGTTAATAGCACGCTCTGTTCTGTTTTTTTTCGATGCTAGTGAAAAATCAAATGTGCCTTCCTTCATTACATTTTTGTTAATATCTTCATTTAAAATTTATATGTACTCACTATGTATTTTGATTTCTATCTTGCTACTCTTGTGATGCACTTAGACTTACAATCCCTGTTTTGTAACAGCCAAAATACATTTTGTATTCCCTCTTGAAAAGTATCAGAACTAGTGGTTGATTATTACATAGTTCTACAGATGCCTAAATGATATTTACATTTCTGGTAGCCCTCTGCATCCATTTTACTGTGTTGTTTGCTTTATTTAAGTATTTTTACACATTTGTGTTTTAATTTTACATTTGCTTTTTAATGTTATTAAAATATTGTAGCCTTCACTGTGATGTGTAAGTCAAGTGATTGCACATTTGAAAACAGAACTGCATGAAAATAATGTAGCCAGTAATTACTGAGAATTTCTACATAGCTGTTATATATGAGTGATTTACTGATGAGACTTCCTACTTTGGGAGCACCTGCATGCTGTAGATTGGCTGGAACAGTATCTAATCATATCTCATTTTGCACTGTGCCTCACCTTTCAAGGATAGCTAGACCAGTCATTGCTATGGTGAATAGAGTTGCCACCTCTCCGTTTTTTTTTCCCCACACTATCCAGAAATCAAACTGATTGTCCAGTAGTCCAGGAAACACTGTATAAACTCAGGTATTCTGTTTCAAAAAAGAGACTGTCGGAGTTTGTTAAATCAGCAGATTTAATACTTTTTTTTTTACAGAAAAGCATAGCAAATCAGGAAGCAGGTATCAGGAATGGAAAAAGATGGCATTCTTCATCAGCTAACATCTTAAAGATATCACAAAATGGGTGGAACATGGATGGTAGAGGGGTGGAAATGGGTGGGGTTATGGGTGATGTGAAAGGTGTGGCCTTTCTCTGGTTTTAGCCACAACGAAAGGTGGCAACCCTAACTGGTGAATTTATGAATACCTAAACAAACAAACAAACAAACACAAAGGGCCCAACCAGCAATGCAGCTAATGATTTATTGAAATAAATACAATAAAAAACTGAGTGCTTTCATTTAAAATCAACCTCACAGACTTCAAAGTAGTTTTTGTCTACCATTAATGATGCATTTAAGTATAAAATAGCCAATCAAATTGAGTGGATACCACAGAGAAGGCAATGTCACAAATAGGAATTATGGGAGTTGTAGTATGAATACCTGTCCAAATATCCAAGTCCTTTTTGAAGGAGGATAGTGCATCATACTGCTTTACCTGTATGGGTAAAGTGATGAGTGGGCGATGAGTAATGAATATGTCTCTCCATCTTGTTTGTACGTTCTGTTAAAGTAGGTTTAGATTCCTTGATCTAGCAACTGTGGGACTTTTTGATTTGTGAATCTACAAAAGTTCCTGGACTACTGGGTCCCTGATTGGTCAAAAGGCAAGGCCTATAAGACAGTGAAAAGAGACACTGTGCTTCTAGTCTTTTTCTAGTAACTTATTGATTTTAAGCCTGTGATTTTCATTTCTAAGAACCTCTGGGGTCTTTCCAACTATTTGATATGACTAGCAAGGTGCGTCCCAGAGGAGGCGTTGTATTCTAGATAAAGATGATCAGTGCTAAATACAAAAGAACAGTTATATATGTAGATCTGGATGATATTCCCTTGGCAATCAGCTGTGCCAAGTAGTGGGATTTCCTGACAACTGTTGCCACATAGTGATCAAAGCACAGGAACTTATCAACCCAGGGTCCCAGGTCTCCAACTACATTTTCATTCTGAACTAGGGGATTGCTAATGCTATATCCTGGGGAATGGTTTGTCTACCAAATGTGACTCTGATATATTTGTTAGCATTCCATTTAAGGCCAGTTTTCAATGGTATAAGTTCCTTCTGAAGGGGTTCTGAGTCAGAGGCAGATTTGATTATGACTTCCAGTTTGCTATCACACTCAAACTGTATGCCACAGAAGTAAATACCAAACAAAGGCAATCCCAACACTGAATTTTGTAGGACACCGCTGGTCATCTTCATTTTTCTCAGTTGCTACTGCTGTCACACATGATATGTGGGTTATGTCTTGTAGCCAGTTTGCTATTTGTCTTATCACATAGGGGACTATATGTAATGCAGTTCATATATTAGTAATGCTAGCATGGGGGATAATGTCACGTGCCTTGGCTTAACTGAGGCAGGTTGTGTGTACAGTATCAGCAACTTGTTTTATCTTTTAGAAGAAGTTTACTACGTTCCTAAGACATGCTCTATCTTTTACAAAAGCAAGTTGCAGCTGATCTAGTCTGATGAGATTCTTTATTGTCTGTGCTAATCAAGACTTTAAAAATGTGTTCCATGGCCTTACAAATGAACTTGTTGGGTCTATGATTTCCAGGGACAGTAGTAGGACCACCTTTATAGAGTAGCATCAACTGTGCTGTATGCCTGTATGCCTTACTCCTGGAACTGAGCTTGCAGCCAGACTCAAGTTATATAGCTTAAGGAGAGGTTCCACTAGGATCTGTTTAGTATGGTTCACTATCATAATATCGATGAACAAAACAACATCCGACTAAAACACTGAACCACAATCACGAAAAATAAATGCCACAAATCACAATGTCAAATCGGCTGAATGAAATCAGCTGATTTGACATTAAAATCAAACACATCATGTGATGTCTATGTAGGAGCATAGAAACACTAAACTCCTACACCTATCATCATGTTTTTGCAGGGTGGCAAGCCCCCGTGGACCCTTCTGTGGGGGGTTGTGTCCCCCCACACCCCCTGCTAACTATATATTCCAACTCAGAGATTGCACTACAGTGAGGAAAGGGATGAATTTTCCAAACCGCACTGTACGGCGAGCTCTGACAGTACTTCAAGTTCATATCAGGGAATGCACAGTGCATTCACTGATATGAACTTTTGACATGGAGATTTTAAGCAAGATGGACACATAAAATAAAATAAATGCATTGCAGATAAATAAATAAAATAAATATGGACCCGGAATAAATAATGACAATATAAGCAAAATAAAAGTTTTATTTCCTAAATGAATTTAATGCCCTTAACAGAGGAGTGTATGCTCCAGTTGTTTTAGCAGTATCCGAATAGGTATTCTCTCTACCTGCCAGTCAACACCATGTAAATCCTACAGTGAACAAGATGAAAAGAAATGGTTGTCCTAAACGAGCCAAGGCTATACAAGACAAGTAATCGAAGTTTATTTGCAAAAGAAAATACACGTTTCGCTTTTTCCTGATAGCTGCAGCTTCCTCTTAAAATTTTACCAACTAGTAGTAAATAGTTCACTTCTTTTAACCTGTTAATAATCAGGTGGTTAATTAAAGCATTAATATGATTTAAAGGTAGCGTGTCTTTTCTGAACAGAAAGCAGAGTTAAGGTATGAGCAAGACCAATCCACAAAGCTGAACAGTGATCTTTAGCACTATTGAGCCGCGGAAACAATATAATAGGAAACATAAACTAAATTGCTGGCAATTTGTATGGGATTACAAGACGCCAATAGTATGTACTATCATTAGAAGAATGTATAATACTTCGTCTATTTATAATGTTCATTATATACAAGACGCATAGTTAATTACATTTTCAACTAAGCCAATATATGATCAGCACTCGAAGCTACTTATTTCAGGCCAGTTACCTTAATCCCAGACTCCACCAACCATAGTTTAATGACTCTATCTGCTATGGTTCAAGAAGTTTACAGCCAACTAGGGGAGAAGGTATTTAAAAATATTTAAAAATGTGGGATTAAAATCTGCAAGTTAATGTACAAACATTTCGAAACATACATTTAATAAAAATAAAAAATAAAAAATAAAAAATATGTGACATATATTAGGACTGCCTAACCTCCATCCTATGTCATGTTACCTCCCCATGCTTCAATACAATGAACTCAAAGGTGTGCCAACACCCATATAAAAAGGTCCTTAGTAACTCCGGAGTATATAATGCAGGCATAAAGTAGGTTAGTATCACAAAGACAATAAATCCGAAAATTACCATTGAATAATAATTTAATTCTAATTCTGATAATAATATTACTCTTGTAACACCGTATTTTAAGATGCAGGCTATGTTACAATCCGTGAAGTTTAGACCTCGGGTATGAGAGTTGGCATCTAGTTGGTAATTAAGCCATTCTAACTCACGGGTCTCTAACAATAATGATCTGAGGCCCTCCCCTTTGTCACACAAAGTTGAACCTGGTCTATGCCCATGAATTTAAAGCTGCTGGCCAAGTGGTTGGGTCCCATATGTGTTTTGAAGAGTACATTATCAGTCTTGTTGCGCCTGATAGCATTATAACAAAGCAGGTACCATGCTGTCTCTGGAACCGCATCTTAGGTCGTCTTACCAACATAGAATGCATTACAGCATTCCGCAGTGCTGCAGCCATGTATACAACCAGGATTTGGTGCTGGCAACGTAAATTGACGCGTATGATTAATGGCGAACTTCCTATTGCTCATTTCCAAAAGTTGAATTCCCCATTCCCAACATGTACACCCATTTGGCAACAACCACAGGAGAAAGTGCCTTTTGTCTGGACATAAAGCTCTGACGATATTTCTGTAACAAATCCCTTCAAATTCGGAGCCTCTTTTGAAGTTTTTAGAACCATGGAGTCTTCTGGGCTCCACCAGTCTGTCAGTGTAATCATGACATTGCGATGAAGCTACCAGTTCTTCATGATTATGCAACGACAGGTCAATCTGAGCAGTAAAGATTGCCGAAATGATGCATATATCAAAAAGTTGGCAGAGAAATTAGTGTCACAAATGAGCAGTGAAGCGGGTTGCCGAAGAAAGTTAGCCACCTCTTACTGGGATTGAATGTCACCTGATTGAGCGGTAATCACCTTCAATACTGGTGTGAACATTAGTTTGAAGTAACGGTAACAGTAGAAACTCTTCGCTTTTGATTAGACACTTCACCTATCAGGTCAAGATGAGTTCCACAGTGATATCCGCATGCTACCAAACATCTCCAAGTAAGTAATGAGCATCTCTGCTCAAGGCTTCTTTGAAGAGTACTACATGTACGTGGCGCCCGCACAAGCTGCTCCTTCTTGACAATAGATCTTTTTGTCTCCAGGGTAAGTTTAGAAAGGCAGTAAACGGCAGTTGCAATCATGCAAGGCCTTCGTGATGGATGGCTTAATGCACAGGAATTCGTTGTTGATAGCATCCTTGAATACCCGCAACGTCAAGGCAATCAATGCTGGTGAAGTTGAAAATGATGCGCGAATTTCAAGTTAACTCGTGGTAGAGTTCATGCATGATAAAGTAAGCCAAAGTGCATCATTTTCACCTGCCCTTGAAATAACAATAAAAGACATCATCAAGGAATCGGGTGTAACCTCTTGAGTTGTCGGTGAAATGGCCACGATGAATAAGAAATTTTCTCCCAATAGGCCACAAAGATATTTGGTAACACTGCCGTTACATGGGGATTCCCATAGCCATAGCCTTTTGGCAAAATATGACCATCAAACAAAAAAGAAGTCAGGAAGAAGACAGTACTATGTCTAAAAAAGTACCGTGGACTAAGTAAATGTCATTGCTGGTATTGCCTATTGTCCTTCAAAGCATGAGTTCCGATCCATTCAATAGCCACATCATGCAGTATTGATGTGTGTACAGGTACGCACCACGCTTTCGATTGTTAGATACCAATTCGTGACCGTGGATCAAGTCGGTGTCACACCGCTTAATCAAGCTGAGAAAGACCAGGAGTCCTTTGCAAATTTGGGAAATGTTGTTACAGTATTGCTGCATTGATACTTTCAATGAGTCTGCGTAACATCGGATGCGGATTGAATTCTCTTACCCATTTATCTAAGTTCTCATTAAGGGATCTGGAGAGGCTTTTATGCATTTTTAGGGATCCCAAACATGACATTGGTGGGTACCTTCGGAAGAAAATGTTTCCACGAAGTTATATATACTCTATGTTTATTCTCCCAGGTGCAAAGATCCCTAAAATAAATTCTCTTAATCTGGTTGGGTGAGCATGCTTCTGAACTTCCATTAAGAGATGAGCTAACAGCGTAGGCTGGATGTATCAAGCACCAATGACATCCTCGCTTCATTGTATTCAGTTTTATCAAGTTATCACCAAAACCAATTACCTTTATCCGCTTTGGTATAACCCTGACTGGCTGAGTTACTGATTTTGTTTAATGCCACGAATTGCCTTCAGGAAATATTCTGTAAGTTCTACTCACTTCAATTTCTCTAGAGGCCTTTCGGTGCAGCTGCTCTAAAATCCACCCGACAAGCCTTTTCAAATGCACACAAAACCAGAAATGTAAGGGGCGGTTAAAGGTGTCTGGTAACTTGAGCACTCATCGGTAGAGCCAGGCAAGTGTCGCTGGCGTATGAAAAATATGTTCAGTGTTGAGTTTATTTATCAACAGCTTCAAACCATTAATGCTTAGTTGGGGTTCGAAGCCGTTGTCAGGCAATACCAACCTTGGCGTAATTTTGTTACTCTGATCAACTACAACTTCAGAAGCAGACGGTACCGCTCTTTTGTTTGGACAAACAAGTCGATGCCCCAATACTGCGCACTCCAATCAGTTTGTTGAGTGATAGCAACTTGACAGTGATTGATTTGCTCTTTATTTGTTCCTTCGAATGGGTTGTTCTTCCCCAAAAAGCGCTTTTGATTACCATTCTGTTTTACAGTTATTGAAGATTTAGTTCTTTTACTGTATGTCCTTAATTTCCCAATAATTACCTCTGATCATTATCAGAATTACTGCAGTAAGTAGTTTCTGTCATCATTGTGAAAGAAGACTGTTCCCAATTTTTCATGTTCACCAAACTGTTCAGCTTTCAGCCAAGTTAGGTATATTGAGTTTGCATGCCTGTCCCTCTCGAGTTTCGACTTTATTCGCTTTAATTTAACTACATTAATCACGTTAACGATCTATTTATAAATATAGTTTGGCCTCTGCAAAAATTGCTGTCAGGATTTAATAATATTATCAAGGTGGAGTGTTTCATCCAAAGCGCAGCCAATGCCAGAGTAATTTTTATCATCAGCCTAATAACTTCAGCACCTTGTTTGCTGAATAAGGTCTACCTTGAGATGAAAGCTGCATCAGCACAGATCTGTAGGAGTAAAGAGCCGAGTTCTCTTTAGGTACCACACTTTATACACTGCTGGTAGACACTTAATTGCGTTTTTATTTTCAACATAAGATTATTCCAATGCTTTAAGTTATTTGTAATGTTACTGCCAGTCTCCAGGAAAGCCGTCGCCGGTACGCCTTCCAGCTTGGCAGCTGCTATCGAACTCAAACGCCGCTGTTCTTGCTCATTCGCCAGAGAGGTAATCCTACCGTTTCAGTCCGTCTCCCCATTCAGTTCTGGATTTCCGGATGATGCCCGTTAAGAATGCGCGCGAACGGCATCATGCCATTACGCTTTCTGTTATTGATGCTTCTTTCAGTGCTGTCAGAGTGGCATCAGCTTCTGTTTCTTCCATCGCGTCGCCACCTTCATTTCCTGATGAGGACAGCTTATCGGGAGGCTGCAAACGGAATTCTTGTTCTGCTGATGTTCGGCGCTGTTGCCACCTGAAATCAAGAACTGACCGGGGAGACGACTCGCTATTGGGATGCTCCCCAGTCGCATCGGCAAAACAACGAGCGGCAAGCGAGTTCATAACGCTGCAACCTTTCGGCCGCATTCTGCACGCATCTCGAAATACAGCAACTTGCCTGGATAACACTACAACAACTTAAAACATTAGATAATTTATGTTGAAAATTAAAAACCGCAATTAGAAGTGTCCTACTTCCAGCAGTGTATGGCTGAGGGTATACTCCAAGGGTCTGCCTTTTATCTTCTACAGGTTCATTTATATCGATGCAGTTTATCTCAGAATTGAGGCCTTATTCAACAAACAATGGTGCTTTCGAGCATTAGGATTTGATGATCAAAATCATTCCTACACATTGTTGGTACCTTTGATGAAGCTTCCACACTTGATGTACTGACATAACCTGACAACAATTTTACATAGTACAAATATGATTCACTATCGATCATTTACAAGCATTGATCCAATGCTAGCTAAATTAAAATGTAATAAAGTCAAGAAAACCGGAGAGTGACAGGCATGCATACTGAAAATAAATTAGCCTACCCTAATCTCTACAGAAAACTGGAAGGGCTTAGCAGACATGGAAATAGAACTGCATCAGTCTTGTTTTCTAGTCACGATGACATTAAGAGAAGAAGACACTGCTACCCCACAGCAATTCTGATAATGATCAAGTACTGAAAGCGCGACCTTCAAGAAGCAAAGAATTAAATTTTCAATAACAATAAAAACAAGAATAAATAATCAAAAGCCTTTTAGGAAGAAGAACAACCATTTCAGAGAACAAATACAAGAATCCAAATCAATTGCCAGAGGTCATAATACTCAACAAACTGATTCGATTAGCAATGTGGGGCATCCGACAAAGTTTATTCAAACAAAAGGCGATTTCATCTACAACTTTCAGCCAGTAGTTATCAAGAATTAACAGAGAATTATTAGCCAAAGGCTGAATTTTGTACCGACAACGGGTTTGCGACTACAAAACATTAATGGGATTTTAGTTACGCAGCAACCAACCCGAACATTAGTTTTTCAACAACGACTGGTTTCTCATTTATTTTCGGTTCTGTTACAATTTTAACTTTGTTATCTCCTGGTTTTGTACATTTGAAAGGTTTTGTGAATTGGATTTATAGGCAAATTCACAGGTTCTAGGAATTCGATAGACTTAATATTTCATCAATTACAGTATTAAACAAAATTGCAATCTCAAGAATAGGTTACCAACCGTGGATAAAGGTGGTGGTTTGGTGATTCGAGCATCTGAATACATTAGACGATGGTTACAAGATATCAGTTTACTAGCTCCGTCTTTAATGAGTTAAACGTAAGCTACAACAGGATTTTTATGGTTGTTTTTAGGATTTTTACTAGAGGGGAAAGAATAAACATAGACACCTTCTTCATTGACATTTACAATTACAGTACTCTGTCAGTTTAGATCCTTTAAATGCATAAAAGCTTTCGATTCACTCAATGAGCTCTTAATGATGGCAGCAGTAGCCCAATCACGCATCCAAAAGTACGACTCCATTGAAAGTATCATCAGCAAATACCTTTAACAATGATTTCAAATTTAAAGACTCTGTCTTTTTCTCACGGATTAATGACACCGACTTCATCCTAGTTACAATTTTCACAATCAATGGTTTCATCTACACTGTAATACTACTATGATGTATTGAATGGATTCTCCAATCATGCTGAAGGACTGTGAGCATAACAATGACATTTATTTAGTCACGTAAAAAATTTTAGACATAGTATTGCTCTTCAACTTTTGTTTCTCTGATGGTCGGTTTTTGCAGCATAGCTATGGGTCCCTTGTTAGCATAAATATCTTTGTAATCATTGGAGAAGAATTTATTCAATCATGTGTCTATTTCTGACAACTCAAGGATTTACAATCTGCATTCCTTGATGATGTCTTTGTGTTATTTCGGCTGTTAGTGAAAAATGATGCTTTAAACTTACTATCATGGTTACGAACTTCTACTACCGAGTTCTTTTAAATTCACGCATCATTTTTTCAACATTGATTACCTTGACGTTGAATTATTCAAGGATACTATCAACAATAGATTCTATTCCAACTATCCACAGAAAGGCCATATTGCAACTGTTTTACATCTCTTGGCTGCCACCCTGGAGCATTAAAAGAGACGGTTGTCAGCGGCAGCAATCTTCAGAGGGTTGCCCGATGCGTAGCAATTTCTAGAAGCCTTCTTTGTTATGAATAATGTCATTACTTCTGGTGAGATGTTTGCAGCCGCTGATGGAATTCCATCTTTCACCTTGATAGGTGAAGTGTCATCAAACGGTATTATAGCTGTTTCATTTACCGCTATCAAATCACGTTCACCTGTATTGAGTGCGATTACCACTCAATCTAGCGACATTCAACTTCAGTAGAGGCTAACAACTCGCACCTTCACATCATTGCATTAATTAATTTCTATAGCTTTTGTCTCATCATTCAATTCGCTACTCGGTGTCTTCATGTTCCATAATCCGGCAAGAATCATACTTCATCACCAATGCTGGATTACATGACACAGACAAGACTAATGGTTCACTTTTCTCAAAAGAGGCTCCACTTGAAGGATTTGTTACAAAGAAATAACTCAATAGATCTCTGGTGTCCACATTGTGCTACCTTTCTCCTTGTTGTTAGTAAATGTATATATTAAGAATAGGAATTTTTAGTATAGTATAATAGGAAGTTCACCTATTAATCATAAAATTAATTGCAACACCAAATCTATTGTATATTATTAGCCTTATAATGTTAATGCATTCTATGTTATAAGACTGACCGTCGTTCAGGAGACCGATAAACAATATTTATATGCTAATAGGCACAAATAAGACTGATAATGTTTCAAAAACACATATGGGGACAAACGTAACCATACACAGCTTTAAATTCATGTTACAGACCAGGTTCTTTAAAATATCGCAAGCGGGGAGGTCTGGTCATTATTGTTAGAGACCCGGCAGAGTTGAATGGCAATTTCATAACCAGATGCCTCTCATGTCTCGGTTCAAACGCAGTTATAACATTAGCCTCGGCAATCTTTAAAATACAGGAGTTACTTTTAGGTAATGTTATTATCAAATTAAATTAAATTCATTATTCCAGTAATTTTCTTGGTTATTGTCTCTTTGTGATACTTTAACTCACTTTATACCTACATTATATACTCAGGTTACTGTGGGACCTTTTATATGGGTGTGTTGGCAATAATCTTTTAGGTTCATTGTCAGCATAGAGGTAGCATGACAGGATGGAGGTTAGGCAGTCCTAATATATGTCATATTTTATTTTATTTTATTATTTTATTACAATATGTTTCAAGTTAAATAATTTTAGTTAACTTGCAGATTTTAATTCACATTTTTAAAGTTTCATTTTTAAATACCTTCTTCTATTTTAACAACTCCAACTCAAATCTGCCACAGATACAGAGTCATGTAAACTATGTTGGTAGTTAGGTTTAGGTAACTGTAACGATTCTTTTAGCTAGGTGCTGAATCATATATTGCTTAAGCTTAATGTATTAACTATGCAGCACCTGTGAACATTATAAATAGACAGTATTATATTAATTACATTCTTTATCGATAGTATTAATACTATTACACCCTTTGAAGAATTTTAAAATTTTTAACTTTAATTTATATGTTTTATTATATTGTTCTTACTCTGCTCCAATAGTTAAGATCAATGTTCACTTGTATTAGTCTTGTTTCATCATCTTTTAATCCTTTAAAAAGTTGTCTGCTAAGCAGACATTCTTAATTTTTAAATTCTTAATGCTTTAATTTTGAATTCACCTGATTATTAATAGGTTAAAGTAGGCGTGAATTGAAAGTTAATAGTTAAGCTGAAGAAGCTTTGTAAGATTGGTATTTTAAAATAAACTACGCGCATTTGTCTTGGTACTCTTGCCTGCTTTGGGACAACCGTTTTTCATCTTTCTGAAATAATTATGTTGATTTTTGCATAAATACAGATTCTGTTAACATGACAGTTCCTTTGAAAATAGGTGTATGTCATATCACTGAATGACTATTTCATTGAATAAGAATCAGTATTACCACAATTTGTTGAAATCTTCACATTTCACTAAATCACAATACATAAAATCTCAGCAGTGAGCCAAGATATCAACTGGATAGCAGCAGTTTTTCAGAGGCCCATGAAAGTAATATAAAATAGTGAATAATATTTTATTTAGCAAAAGTACTAGAATTGATAGATGAAAAGATAAACTATATTATTAGGTAAATTTCTTTATGAACTAAGAAATCTGTTTCTGTCACCATAAAGTGAGAATATACTGTTGCATGATTTCAAAAGATTTTTCTATTCTGACATGGTTTTTGCAATATGCAGTTTATATTATCTGTTCTAATAAAGAATCATTAAAATGATGATTTTAAGAGCATTCATAAAACGCCATGAAAATTGTCAGAAAATAAAACAGATTCTTTCAGTTGAATCTCTGGTAATAGCAGCACAATCCAGAATAACACACTTAGAAACATCCTGAATGATCTTAATGAAAAGACTGAAGGAAGAAGAAAGTCAGAAAGATTTCAACAACAAAAACATTTTGGCTTCTAATAAAGTGGATGACCTGAGAAAATAGGAGACTGAAGGTCAAATGTAAGGATTTGTGGCATCCTCTGGGAGAGAGTTGAAGGAGAAGACATTTTTCCTGAATACCAGATTCCCAGAGATTTAGATTAAGGAGGCCTGTCCTTGGTATTGTGTTGCTCATAGAGCTTTAGAAAGCTTGTGTCAATATCTCGCCTACTCTCCCAGAGATCAATAGTCATAAAGCTTTTATTCATTTTCTGGGACAAGGAGTTGGTCTCAAAATCTGCTCTGGGAGTGAAAGTTCATTGTACTTAATAAAACCCACTAGGCTTGATAATGCACTATTCTACCAGGTTTTAAACAATGGTGCTTAAGCATCATTAAAAATCTGTTAAAGCAGAATAACATCAAAATTCAGTTTATCTTTTTCCTGACAGATTAAAAATTTTATATCAGAATGAAAATGAGATCATTTAATGCCCTAGAGGAAGAAGATTACTGCCTAGTATCAATAACATTATTTCTCATTTCTGAAGAATGGAATGGTTAATTTTATTTCTGAAGAGAGTTAATGACAATTCCTTTGACTGGATGTTAAAAAGAAAAAACAAAAATTGAGCCAAGACATTGTTTTACTAAATCTTCTCTGTGCTATCTACTACAACTCGATCTTTAATTTGTTTTATAATTTCATAAATTCAAGTATGTCATGACAATATTTTTCTTATTGCTTTTTTGTTTTTTCATTTCTATACTTTGTTCATATCTCCAGCTAACAACTGTTTATGTTTTAATATATTATTAGTATAATATTACCTGTTTATTGATGATAATTGAATGTGTTATTTTGCTTTTTATGACTTTAAGATGATTATTTCTTATTTCAAATCATATATAACCCTTTGCCTCCATGAATGTTCTGAGTTATTACACAGGCATAGTCAATTTCAGATTATTTATCAAAACTGTTTTGGGATACATGGGACAACAGGGATATTCTTATGATTTAGTATATATAACTAGTTTCTTTTAATATTTATAACTTCTGATTGTTCTCTCTTGAGAATATATATTATATTTCAGGGTGAATCCATGGTGTTGTTTGCTGCTTTTGACATAATTTGTGTCTCTTGACAGTTATATGTTTGTATGTTTTATGTATAATATTAGGATGGTTATAAAGTTATGTTTCAGAGAGGTTAATAAAGTGTTGTTTTCATTGGCGCATTGAATGTTATTTTACTGTTTTGGTGCGATTGCCAGTTCAACTTTGCATCTGTTACTGCAATAAGCAGACTTTGTGACAGTTAAAGTGAGGCCGGCAACTGCGTTTCGCAGTGCTGGCAGGAAAATGTCAGTTTGAAATTTACATGAAGTTTTCGACTTCATTTTCATGACATCATGCATTATATGGCTGAAAGATCAGATTACATTACATCTAATGTATATGCAAGCCTAATTGTGAATGTCGTTCTGACTGTTAATATAGAATAGTAGGTTTTTACAAGAATTATGAGCTATACTGTTCAGTAAACATATTCATGTTCCTTTATAATAGTGACCATATTTTGCAGATCAAATATATGAAATGTTGCTTTGGTAACATTAATTACAGCCACTATTTTTCCTAGTGAATATACTGAAAGTTTTATATAAATAGATCTTTTATAAATAATCTCTTCCTATGGTTGAAGCATAATAGTATTGACTTATACATTAACAGGAGCTTATGACTAATCAGAGGATATCAAACACCATAATAAATCCAGCAAAATATATGTATGAATAATTTATATTTATGATTTCATATATAAAACACAGAATCCATGTGCTTCTGCTGTAGCTGCCCCCACTTTTGTATTTGCCTCTGCTTATTTCTCTATCAGTTCTGGGGAATCCATCCAGAAAGGCCCAAAACTTCTGCATCTTCTACTTTCCATAAGCAATTACTTTTAACATGCCCTGTCTCCTTTCATTGTTCACACAGGGCCTTTATATACTCTTTTAACAAATGTTCCACCTATCCACAGAGATAGCATCCCTTAAGTAGTATACAGCACTTTTGAGCTCCCAAAATATGATAAAGCTGTGCAATGACAGTTTTCATCCTTCATACTCAAACCTATATTAATGAGTGCTTTCAAACCAGAGACATCTGTATCCCTCACTTTTTCTACCATCAATTGTTATCACATAATCCAGAGAAAACTTTATTTTAATAATTCTTCAGCAATGTTGGCAGACTCAAACTAAACTCTTACTTTGTACCTAAAAGTCACACCAAAAGTCTGTAACTTAAAACTTGCAACATAGTGCTTTAACATTTCAATAAGTGTGTTATATAAAGTAGCTTTGATTTCAAATGGCTCAAAAATGCTTGGTCACATAAAAATAAATAAATGCACAGATAAATAAATAAATAAAATATAACTGAATAAATAACGACAATATAAAAATAAAAAGTTTATTTCCTAAATGAATGAATGCCCCAACAGAGGAGGTATGCCCAGTTGTTTTAGCACATCCAGCTAGTATTCTCTCTACCTGCCAGTCAATTATGTTGATTTTGCATAAATACACAGATTCTGCTGTTTAACATGACAGTCTTGAAAATAGGTGTATGTCATATCACTGAATGATCATTTCATTGAATAAGAACTCAGTGGACACAATTTGCTGAAATCACATTTCACTAAATCACAATACATATAAAACTGCAGAAGTTGGGGCAGAGCCAAGATGGTCAACTGATAGCAGCAGTTTTTCAGAGCTCCATGAAAGTAATATAAAAAATAGGAAATAACATTTTATTTTAGCAAAAGTACTTAGAATTGATAGATGAAAGTATAAACTATATTATTAGTAACTTTGGTGAACTTAAGAAATCTGTTTCCTGTCAAATTATAAAGGAGAATATATCAGTTGTGGCGATGAGCACTTCAAAAAAGACTTTTCATTCTGACATGGCTTTAAAAAAAAACATGCAGCTTGTGACATCTGCTCTACAAGAACTGTCACTAAAAATGGATGATTTTAAGGAGAATTTACAAAACGTCAAGGAAAATTGTCAGAAACAAACAGATTCTCTCAAAGAACTTATACAGCAGCATCAATCCAGAATAACACACTTAGAAACATCCCTGAATGATCTTGATGAAAGACTGAAGTAAATACAAATGCTAGATGATTCTTTGATTTGTTCTGCCATTTTAAAGTTTTTATTAGAACTAATAGAGATGACAAGCTTAGGTATTTTGGGTAATCATTTAGATTGTAATAAAGCTAATGTTTCCTTAGTTTATTAAGCACTAAATTCAGATTATATATATCCTAATATGTCTCTTGCTTCCTTAGTGAATAATTACTGTATAAATGTTTAATATTTCTAATAATAGTGTATGTAACTCATCTCTAAAACCTATCTGGAATTAATATCTGATTAGTTGATTATCAGTACTATTTTTCTCTTAATTTATAGTATATTCTCCATTTTTTTACTTTGTTTTCATGGACTTGAACCAACAAAGGTTGATGGTTGGGATAGGTAGTCTAGCAGATTTAGTTTTGTTTGCTAGACTAGGAATGTATCTCATTCCATATATAGGGTGTATTAAAATTTATATCAGAGTGAAATATGCTATTTTTTTGTTATTTAACTGTTTTTTCTAGTTTTGAAATGCCTGACACAATTATTTTACTTTTATCTTTCATGGGGAAAATTATTTGGATTGAGATAACTAGAAATAAAGCAACTGATATTCTATTGTCTATTCAGGAAGAGTATTATGTATTCAGGATTCTATTAATACAAGTTCCTTTATTATTTGTGTTTAAAGAATTCTGATATGGATTTAACTTTGATATCCTTACATACTAATGGCTTAAACAACCCATGTAAGAGAGACAACCTGCTAAGGTATCTTAAACTAAACAAAGTTCAAGTAGTTTTTCTCCAAGAGACACACTTTAAAATAAATGACACATTTATGTGGGACCCTAAGGAATACACAATACTTGCTCAATCTTCTTATTAAAATAAGACCAGAGGAGTAACAATTCTATGGAAAAAGACTTTCTTAAATCCCCACATAATTTACAAACATGTAGATAATGATGGACTTATGGCCTCAGTTATACTTAAGTCAAATAATAGAATTTGGACCCTGGTTAATTTATACTGGTTCCCAGGTATGGGGGTTGGACTAGCTAAGAAACATACTTTATTACAACTACTTCTAAAGGTAATATTATACTAGAACAAAATAGAAGAAACAAATAAGAAATACAATGAAATATTATCCCATAAAACTAATTTAGCTATGGAAAAACTGAAATTAAATTCTTATGCTACCTCTACTAAGCATCTTCATAACCTATCTATGAAAGTTAAGATACAATCAAAGATTAATAACATTGATGGTATCTTTCATGAAGGGAAAAGGAAAAAAAAGTCTTGGACATAGAGGACATTCTGGAGGCTTTTAATTATTATTATGCAGAGCATCATAAAGTGCTGTGGTGGTGGTGCTGCAGTAGCGTTGTCGCCATTAAAGTTAGCATAAGCGTCTGCCCATCTCGGATTCTCAGTTAGAGCGTCTTCTGTGTGGCAACATGCGTGAATGGGTGTTCCTTCATTGAAGGTTGTGCGTTAGGCCCGGCAAGCCAGCACGTAAAAAGACACAAACATTATGCAGAGCATCATAAAGATAAAATAAGTACAAATGAATGTGAGAAATTAGAGAATATAGTTCCCAACATAACAAGAATTCATGAGGAACTTAGATCTACAAAAAACTATTTTTCAAAATGAAATTATAGATGGGATTAAAGGAAGTAAGTCTAATAAAGCACCTGGAATAGATGGCTTAATTATCGAAATGTATAGATTGTTCCCTTCTTCTATAATCTCTCTCCTGTATAAAACCTTTCTTGAAGTTCAAACATTAGCATTATTGAATTCCTCCTTCTTCTGAGATATTCCCCACTTCCCCTGTATTAAAAGAGAATAAGGACCTGAATCATTGCAACTCATATAGACCAATTTCTTTGTTGAATAATGATTATAAACTATTTATGTCAATTATGTCATAGATTGAAAATACCCATATCGAAAATAATTAATGAAGACCAAACTGGTTTCATACATAACAGGCATACACAGGATAATATTAAAATAGTATTAACTCTGATAGATTACCTCAATAGAGGAAACCATGAAGCATTGATAATAGGTCTAGATATTCAAAAGACCTTTGACTCCTTAAATTGGGGTTATTTATTTAAAGTCTTACAATTATTTGATCCCCCATGTTTTATAACAATGATAAAGAAAATCTATGAAAATAATCTAGCATATGTAAAATTAGGTCCCTTTACTTCCAAAGTAATCCAAATCACTAGAGGTACTAGACAAGGATGTCCCATGTCCCCTATCCTATTTGCTCTGGCCATAGAAATACTTGCTATTTTAATACGTAATAACCCAAAGATAAGAGATATAAATATATATGACCAATATATTTCTAAAATAATGATGTTTGCTGACGATGTCTTACTTACCTTATCCCATTCTAAGGAAGTGTTAGGTGAAGTAGATATAGTAACAACAAATTTCCAAAAAATCTCAAGGCTCTCCTTCAACAAATCTAAATCAAAATATTTATTATTTATTATTATTAAATAAAAGAAAACATACAGGTTCCAGTTAATATTATTGGAAACCACATTTCAACTCTAGACTATTTAGGAATAGTTCTAGGCAAGAATATAGAGGAAACCTTACAGCTTAACTATGTTAAAGCCATAGACTTAATCAAGACATTAATAAGCAAATGGAATAATTTGTTTATAACATTTGATGATAGGTTACAGCTGATAAAAATAGTTTTGTTACCTAAAATATTATATATTGTACAAGCCCTTATACTTCCACCAGGAAAGAAAATCCTTAAAGAAATCACTTCAACTCTGATGAAATTCCTATGGTATCCCAAAAGAAATAGCGTGGCATATTCTCATCATATCGGATAATGGGAACAAGGGGGGTTAAAATTCCAGAGACTGAAACTTATATAAAGGCATTATTAAAGAAAAAAATTGCATATTTAATACCTTAAGGAAAAGGGGTTTATCCATTGAATGATGAAATTATTTTCAAAGAATTTTGGTAATAAAAGAAAAGAATGACTATTAAATTAAAATTACATAATACAAAATTAAAAATTATAATAAAAATTGTAATGGAGAAACGATTCACATTTAATTTAAATTTGATAGATTAAAAATTACTATACAAGATCTATAAAAGTTTAAAAAATTTTAAAAATTTAAAATATTAAGGTTGCAATGATTAAACCAATAACTATTAAATTTTATAATTCAACCAGGTTTTTTATGAAATGGCTTTAGTTATAGCATTACTAAATTTTAAAAAAACATAAAATTTGAAAACCTAAAATACAATGATTTTGGTTGCAATTATACATTCAAAGAATTATAAATATAAAACTATATTGTCAACCAGACCCTTAAAGATTTTTGCAACTAATAATAATTCAAGTTATATGAATTTCATTTTTAAAATTCTATAAAATCTGGAGATTTTATTGAAAACTAATAATTTTCAAAAAATTCAATTACTTTTAAACAATTCTTTGACATTTTTGATTTTCTGAAATTTTTCAATTTTTGAACTGAAATCTAAAAAAAACCTCAGGGAAATATGTTGGAAATGTATTGTCCTTCTGACTGTCTAACTTATTGCAAATTAAAAAATAATTGGAATTAATTAAATTATGTTCAATTTTTTTTATGACAATTTAAATAATGAAAGTTAAAGAAAAGAATTACTGTGCATACGAGAATTTATGCAATAAAAATGTAACAATGAAATGAATTTAAAGTAACAATTTAGATTTTAAAGAAGAATGATTGAATTTTGGTTTTAGAAAATTTAAAGATATAATTTATGTGATTCAAATACTTTAGGATAAGTTATATATTTTATATTAACAGATGTTTAAAATTTAAAAATTTTATGTTAATGTAATTACAGTAGGAATAGTTAAATATTTTTATAAATGTTGTAGGATAAGTGTAAATTTTTAAAATTATTAAAGATGTTTAATGTATTACTATTTATATATTTTTGGTCTTAGTTCTATATTTAAATAAATGAATGTTGAATATTGTTAAAAAAGTGTATACATAATTTGTGAAGTCTGAGCATGCAATAAATGACAGCTTGATCAATTTGTGAAGAATGATTTAAGTATTTTATTACTTAAAGCTATAAGATTAGAAAAAAGCGAATTTGGTGGGTTTTTTAGGTTAAACCTAGGAAAGGTTAAAACCCGGTAAGCAAAAAAGAATTTATGGCAGCCTAAAGCTGTTTTAAAGCATTTTTTAAAGTTTTAAGGAACAGGTTCTGAATGCTCATTTCATTGAATCACAATTCACTGAACACATTTGAAACCATTTCTTAAAAGTTAAGAAAAAAATTTTTAAAAAATATATTACAAAATGTTTACCCCCCAACCCTTCTTTTTTATAAGTATGTTCTACATCATCATCAGCCCCCTTTTCCCCTTTTTTCTACATGGGGGGGGTATTAGTTCTTCACCAATCATCAATTTTGCCCAATTCCTTCTTTAAAATTCTCCTGCTATCCAACTTCTTTTACCAAATTCTTTGCTTTCCCCGCTTTCCCCTTTTCCTGAGAAAAAAGCCGCTTTTTTGCTAGGCATAACCTAAAAGAAAAGGGAAAAAAAAAAATCATGCAACACAGACCTAATTCACTCTGGGGTAAAATATGATTAGTCATTAATAAGATCTCTTTAAAAAATTTTTTAATAATTTGATAAAAAATTTTTTTAAACTTCTACATTTTATTTTTTTTACCAAAAAATTTTTATTTTTAAAATAAACCCAAAAAAAACATTTAAATTAAAATATTTTAATATTTAATTATAAAATGGAAGTCATTGTAGAAAAAAAAAATTAAATTAAAATATAAAGTTGGAAAGTTTTATCTTATTCTTTTTAATTCCAGAGGGATGAAATAATGTACCAAGACAGCCCAGTAAAAAACTGGGGTATCTATCCATGACACAGAATCCATATGCTTCTGCTGTACCTGTCCCTCTTTTGAATTTGCCTCTTTTTCTTTCTCCATCACCTCTGGGGAATCCGTCCAGAAAGGCCCAAACTTCTGCTCCTTCTACTTTCCATAAGCAATTACTTTTAACATGCCCTGTCTCCTTTCATTGTTCACAGAGGGCCTTTATATATGCTTTTAACAAATGTTCCTCCTATCCACAGAGATAGCATCCCTTAAGTAGACAAAAATAGTCTACAGCACTTTGAGTTCCTGAACTATGATAAAGCTGTGCAATGACAGACTTTTAGTCCTTCATACTCAAACCCATATTAATGAGTGCTTTCAAACCAGAGACATCTGTATCCCTCACTTTACTACCATCAATCGTTATGACATAATGCAGAGAAAACTTTCTTTTAATAATTCTTCAGCAATGTTGGCAGACTGAAACTAAACTCTTACTTTGTACCTAAAAGTCACACCAAAAAACTCAAAACATAGTGCTTTATTTAACATTTCAGTAAATGTGCTATATAAAGTAGCTTTGATTTCAAATAGCTCAAAAATGCTTGGTCATATAAAAATAAATAAATAAATGCACAGATAAATAAATACATAAATAAACAATATGAATATAAAGATAAAAAGCTTGTTTCCGAAATGAATAAATGCCCAAAGGAGGTATTCCCAGTTGTTTTAGCACATTCAGATAGTATTTTCTCTACCTGCCAGCCAATTATGTTGATTTTCGCATAAATACCCAGATTGTGCTGTTTGACATGACACTCTTGAAAATAGGTGTATGTTATGTCACTGAATGTTCATTTCATTAAATAAGAACTCTGTGGACACAATTTGCTGAAATCATATTTCACTAAATTACAATTCATATAAAACTGTAAAGTCTATATACAATAATTGACATAGTTTTTGATCATATGAGTTATTAGGGAAGTGAGTTTACAAGAGTATAGGTTCATAGGTAGGTACTAGGCTATTGACCCTAGGGCCTAAATAAGCCTAGCCAAAAAGGTACCCTGACTTTCGCCACCCAAGAAAATTATTTTCCTGTGCCACAGTTTCCTATTTCCCATCCAATCATCAAGATTTTTCTTGAAGAGTGCTAATGAGGAGCTTTGTTTGATATAGATAGGTAGTTTGCCCCAGAGTATGGGAAGTCTCTGGGACAGGAATCTATCTTGCCAGCATGCTCTGTTTATTGTGGTGACAAGGTTTAGGTCCCTAGAGCATGTAGCTCAGAGGGATTGGGATTTCTTTAAGTGGAGCATGTCCAACTGCTCTGGATTTGAAATAGCTTTGTATGTTAGGCAGAGATCCCCTCTGAGTAGGCGATATGCAATGGAGTAAAGCTGGAGTTTTTTAGACAGTCTGCATAGGGTATCTGTTTGAGGCTGGTAATCCTCTTTGTGAGGTATTTATGTGGCCTTTCCAGTTATTGTAGATGTCTTGTGAGGTACATACCAAAGGATGTGTTGTACTCTATAATGGGTCTGATGAGTGATGAGTAGATGGGAGCAATGACCTCTTTTTTTCCTGGATGAGATACCTTTTGTGATGAGGTGTGCCATGTAGAAGGATTTCCTGACTACTGCTGCAATGTGATTATCAAAGGACAGACTGGTGTCCACCTGTGTCCCAAGGTCTCTTATCATACTTTTGGTGTTAAGTAGACTACCGCCTATGTGGTAGTTCATGGGTACAGAGTTTTTACCAAAGGGAATGACAATGCACTTTTTGGCATTGAGCTTGAGGCCATGGCTTTGACACCAGGCATCTGTCTCAGTGAGGCCCTTTTGTAGGATGTCCACATCGTTAGGAGTTTCTATTATGGCTCCTAGTTTGCAGTCATCTGCAAACTTCATTAGCCAAAGTCCTTCTGTGTTAGCCTGTACTTCAGAGAAGTAGATACCAAACAGGAGAGGACCCAGGACTGAACCCTGTGGTACTCCACTTGTCAATGGTCTGAATTTGGATTTGGAGTCTGCTACTTTCACAGTGTGGGTTCTGTCAGTGTGCCAGTTGGCAACCCATCTTGTGACATAGTGATTTATACCAAGTTTGGTGAGTTTATCTATAATTCCAGAGTGGGGGGTGGTGTTGAAAGCCTTGGCAAGATCTAGATAGGCTGTGTGAGCCTCCTTACCCTCATCTATGGCTTTGGTGACTGTTTCAAAGAAGTATATCAGGTTTAGGAGACATGATCTGCCTTTAACAAACCCAAATTGGGCGGGGTCCAGAGTTTGGAAATTACCAATGTCTTTGTTTATAAGTTTCATGATGACACTTTCCACGGCCTTGTAGACCAGGCTAATCATACTTATGGGGTGGTAGCTCCTGGGGTCCGTGGTGGCTCCCGCTTTGTCAAGTGGGATAACCATCACTGTGCGCCATTCAGTGGCCATAAAACCTGAGGTGAGGCTATGATTGTACATGGTACTTAGGTGGAGTGCCAGTTTGTTCTGTAGTTCGTGCAGAACACAGCCTGTTGTCAGGTCCCATGGATGCTGTGTTCTTGGCTTTGGAGAGTGTGGTTTTTACTTGTGCAGCTGTGATTACAGGAACTTTGCATTCTTCCAGTATAGAGATGGGCCCTTTAGTGGGTGAGAGGGGGGGAAAGTTAGCACTGAACCTATCTGCCAGGATGTTGGCAATATCATTTGGTTCTGTATGTTTAGTGCCATTGTGCTGTAACTCAGAGCAGATCTGAGTGTTGCCATTGACATTCTTGACATAGCTATAGAATGCTGTGTGGTTGTCTTTAGAATCAGTGGTGATTTTATTTTCATAACTAACTTTGGAAGATTTTATGATGGATCTCAGCTTTTTAGTGAGGCTGAGCAGGGAGTTCCTCCAGTCATGGGATTTTACTCTTTTTTGCAACAGTTTCTTTCTTCTGTTGTAGAGTTTGTTTATGGCAGGGGACCTCCAGATTGGCTTCCTTTTTTGGAGGATAGCATCTTGGTTCTGTTAGGGATAGCATGATGCATGCACTCATGTAAGTGCTTATAAAGTGCATTTGTGAAGGATTCAACAGTCGTACCTCTATTGTCTGTCTGCATGGGTGTCGTGAAGTTTGTCACTTCTGTCTTAAGAAGCATGAAGTTGGCTTTGGAGAAATTTTTTACAGTGGTTTCTCTAATGGGGGGTGGGGGCGGGATGTGGATGTCTAGGTTGATTAGCTTGTGGTCAGATCTGACCAATGAGGAATTGACCTCTGGTGTGGAAGACCGGTCACCCATGTTGGTAATGACCAGGTCTAGGATATTGCTAACCCTGGTGGCGGTGTGGATAAGTTGATCCAAGACACTAAAATTTATGAATTCTAGAAAAAGTTGAGCAAAAGAGTTGGTATATGAGTAGTTTTCCCAATTAATGGTGGGGTAGTTGAAATCGACCATTATTAGGGTGTTGGGTTGTACCCTAATATTTTCCAGTGTATCAAGTTGGAATCTTGGGGTGTGGTGGGGGATCTGTAGCAAGCTACAATTTGGATTACGGTCTTGCCCAGAGTTAGTTGCACTTAGATAATCTCGGCTATGTTATGCTGAGCAACTAGCCTGGAGGTGTGGATATCCTTAATGAATATGGACACGCCTCCACCTTTAGTGTTTCGGTCCAGGTTAGGTGGATAAAAGGTGTGGTATGAATTATAGCCTGGTAATGCAGAGGTGCTCTCTGAAGCCTTGAACCAGATGTCGATGTTCTCCACTTTAAGGATTGTAGCACTGAGTAGCATTACCCTCAGATTTTGCTTGCTTGTACCTGTTACAGTGGTGAATTTGTCATTTGAGAAACACAAAAAGCACACAAGTATGACAAGGTGCACGAACTAAACCAACTGAACTATAAACACAAACATTGTCCAGCATCAAAGGAGGTTAGAAGAATATCCAATCCCTTATCGTGGCAACTCCAAAAATGTAAGCAAACAGTTTTGGCAATAGTAATGCCTTCTTCAGTGCTATGACACACAAAAATAATTGTTCATTTAAATAATAAAGCACATGATAAGAGTCATCTTCCTATTGGTTCATACCAAATTTAACCAAGCTCATTAAGGCCAGGCTTAAACAAAGTACCCAGCCTAACAATCCAACTAGATTCTTTTTTATTCAAAATGGTATGCCATCCTGCTTTACACATCTTGTTGCCCTGGACTTTATCTATTATAGAGAAATTAAACCAAGCAGTGGTGTGGGTCATTGTATGCTCAAATAATGAATTGGACATTCTTTTGTTTCTAATGTCACTGAGGTGTTCAGTTATATAAAACCACAGTGGCTGAGATGTTTATCCTGCATAAAAAGCGGAACAAAAACAGGTTGCTAAATATATGACCCAGTCACTGCTACAATTTCCAAAAGACCGGATCTGATATATCTTAGAGGTATTACTGCTGCTGAATTCTTTCGTCTTCGAAACATATGCACATGCAGAAGAGCAAGCGGAAGAAATACTGCCCACTAATTTGTCACCAAATAATGTGACCTGCTGTGTACTGGAGGGGGACATATGTTTGTAATGGGTAAAATGAGAATTAAGTGTGGGACCTCTGTGATATGAAAATAAACTTTGGGATGAGAATAGTTCTGATAATTTTTCATTGGCCATCAATATTTCCCAATGTTTGTAAATAATTTGTCTAAAAGTGTTGATTTTGTGTCCAAAAGAGGTGACCAGGCATATGGGTTGAGCTGGATACCTATCCAAATTGTTAGGGGTATGTTGATACTCCAAAAGGTTTGATCTAGATTGTTCTGAGGCAAATGAACAAGCCTTATTTATGTTATAAGCATTATAGCCCCTATTGAGAAATGTATTAACTAGATGCTGTTGTGATAAAATGCATGCTCAGTGGAGCAAATGCATTTAATCCACAAAAACTGGGACTTAGGGATGTTGTGGATGATGTGTTGAGGATGATGACTTGTTGCATGAAGCAGGGTATTAAACTGGGGAAATTTACGGAATACCTCCATTCTAAGAGTATGATCACTCTCCCAGATGATACTCACATTAATATTTTATAGTCTGTGTTACATTACGCTATAGGCCTCCAGTTCCCTACATCTTCCCTCTCTCTATTTTCCATACAAATGAAATAACCATCTTACAAATAGTCCAAAGTCAAAATACCTGTAACTGCTAAAGGTGCACTGAGAAAAGTCAAACGGGGAAAGAAAAAATGTCAGTGTCACCACCACAGACCAGTGTCAAATAAACCAAGAAGTCTTTAATTTCCAACAACACGATAAAAACAACAGGTCACCTTGTTTCAAACGATAAGCGCTTTCGGATTACTCCTTCTTCAGATCATATAACAGGAAGGGGAAACTCTTACATTTAAAAAAACATATAAGCACCAATCAAACATCATTTTCAGGACCAGCCCCTTATCATTGCCCAATGAGTAATTACACCAGTGAAAGACTGTGAAGGAAGACACTCCTATTCAGCCAGTCACTGTTCTCCTATTCTTTAGCACAGATTTTAATGGTACTACGTCATTAAGTCCTGGCGATCAGTCTGCCCTTAAGTTTATAATCCATTTGGTTTCATTTCTTTTAGTATTATTCATGATATCTCCTTGCCTCATACCTAGAAAAGTGGTTTCAAAGGCTTGAAATTTAAAACGTGTTGGAAATTGTGCAACATGACACACTAATGCATTCCTATCGTCTAGATTCCGAATGTCACGAAGATGTCTTAGAATTCTATTTTTTAACATTTGGTCTGTTTTTCCAACATAATAGCTGAACAACCCTGGCATACCGCAAGATAAACGAGATGCTGTGTACGGCAATCAGCATAACAAGGGAACGAATATAATTTCCCAGTAGTAGGATGCCTAAAGAAGTTTGCTGTGTCTATGCTGCCACATGCAGATCATCTTCCACAGCGAAACGTACCTTTCTTCTTACTCAAAGTCCTGTGAGAAAAAACATCTTTCATATATATTACAAATAGTCTTATCATTTATTATTTTCCCCATCCATTCATTGAGCAGTAGCAAAAAAAAAAAAAAAAAAAGATTTTCCCCATAGCACTCATTTACTTATAAAACTTAGAATCCAATCTATAGTACTTTGACGTCATTTATGTTTTTAACATATCACATGTGTAACTACATAGATCAAGCAAAAATAACCATTTGCATCTTCCTAGACATGAAACTCCCATATAAAACAGTGAACTGTAACTTAATAAATTCATCTCAACTGACTTCACACAAGATTTCACGCAATGGTTCTAAAACTATCTCATGAACTGGCATTTTAGAGTCATCAGCAATGACCTTGACTCCGGCACTAGCAATTTCACATGCACTGTACATCAGATGCCAGTTCTTGGGTCACTTCTGTTCTATCCCCATCTTTATAAATGACCTTACCTTGGGATCTCACACATCTCAACTGCATTCTATATCAGAGTAGTCTTGTTGTTACCAAAGTTGAGAATACCATAGAAATAATAGTCAATATTTACCAGAAGACTTCTCACAAACAGAATTGAATAACCATTAATAAATCAACCATCAATACCAACAAAAGAAACATTATACTTTTTGGAACTCAGAGGTTAAATAAGGTAGGAAACATCAGCATCATGGACCCTCGATAACTGCTTCCCAATGACCAGGGATTACACTGGATCAAAATATGTCCATTACTTCACACATTGACGCAATGCTTAACAAGGTAGTCACAATTTCCATAGTCGGCAATGGAGTATTTCTTGGGCCTGATCCCCCAGGTACTGCACTTCTCTCAGCACATAACACTATCTAATCCAGACAACTGAAAACAAAGTGCTCACTCCTCATTCATCTAGCTACCCAAAGAGAACACCATTGTTCTGCAACAGAAAGATGCAAATGGCTACCAGTACAGGCAACAGTGTCCTTGCTATTAAATATGCAGACTTACAAGATACCCTGTGACAGATGTTGCTGCCATTAAAAACAATCTAATTACAAAGATGCCTGCTGTACGCATTATAGAATACAAACGAAACACTGTTGTCTAGACCTCCCTTTAAGCTTACCACCGCAGAAGGAGCATTTCCCAAATTAGATCCAACACTTTGGAATGAAATACCACAGAACATTAGACTAAGAGTCAGCATAATGCCACTGTTTTTAGGATGCAGGCAGGCTCTCTCTCACAGCATACAATATCACAATTCTATCAGTCATTTACCACATACTCATATCACAATTTGCACATCTCAGTCCTGCTGCCTTTACAGCAGAACATACTCAGCTGCTAAATACCTCAGCCAAGATCTCATTTACATCACCTTTAACAGAATAGGCCTCATCTTAAAGGCAATAAAAAACTGAACAAGTATAAATAATTTATTGTAAACAGAATATATTATAATTATTGCAAATATTGAAATAATAGAGAGATGCAATATTTGAGAATGTCAATGTACTATCATCAGTGAGACCTTGTAAATATGACACTTTACTGCACCATGATCATAACATTGTGTTGCATCAAGGTTGTATCATAGTACCTTAACTAAAGTTGGTGTTTGTGTTTGCACGCATGCTGTAAATAAGATGCTCATAAGCCTGTAATGCTGTTTTGCCTAAATGGCCCAAGTCATGGCTAAAAAGGGTTCTCAGACCATTCCACTCACCTAGTTAACAGAATAAATAAATAAATAAATCTTCTACTAGTAACAATGTCTTATCCACCATACCTAACACTATTTCCAATGCATGATGCATATCCAGTTCTCTAATGAAATTTCCCTCTGCAGTATTAACATTTGCATTTTTTCTGCATCTTTTTCACTAGTCATTTTTTCTCCATCTTCCTGATTTTCTACACATATAACTAGCCATTCTTCTGCTATATCCATAATCTTTTCAGTGTCTTTCACGTCCCATTTAAATGATTTAGACAACAATGGATTTATTTCTTCTTTCTTAACTCTTAAAGTATGTCAAACTCTTAATAATATCTTTCAAAACTCTTTATTCATTTCATACATTTCCTGTCTTTCCTTATTTAGTTTTCATCTTCTTTCTCCAGATTCCTCATATGTAAGTCAATCCTCTATATTCTACTTTCTTACACTAATTAACTATCTTTCCAACCATAAATAAACCTGCCTATAGTTATCCTTAAATGGCACCCACCATGATGTCCACTTATCATAAAATTGTTTCTTACCTGAATGTTCTTTCCATAATTTTTCCTGGCATTCTTTCATCTTTTCTAACTACCACCACTTCCCCTGTTAAACTTCCTAAACCACACCATGTCCATCCTCAGCTATACAATAGACAGATAAATAATCCATGAACATTGCTATATGTATTCCACATTCTTTCTTTTAAAGTATTACAGTCATTAGCATAATCAGTTGCTGTGCACATATTTCTCTCTTCGTAAGTTTCTGCCTACCATTTCCTATTCTTAATCTTTCCATTTTACAATCTCTTGACTTAAAGGACCACTGCCCTGTCTTTTCTATCTGGTCCTTCAAAGCAAAAATAAACCTGCCACATATTTTAACAAACTGACAAATTTCAGAGTCAAGCAAGTCTCTATGCATATTTATAGTCAATAGACTTGTCTCAGTTATATAGCCTTACTGACGTACACAGTGATCTGTGCTTCCTCGTAGAAAAGCTTAGATGAGTACAGAACTCTGTCTGTCCATTAGTCAGAAGCAGACTGAGAAGGCAGTCATGCCCATAGCTTTCTACCAACCTTTAATCACTGCTCACATCAAGAAACAAAGCATGGAAAGCCTGGAAGTAAAACCCACTAAATGAACAATTACACCAACCCAACTTGTTTTGAGGAAACAAGCTGGAATTTCTACTAATGCAGCTAAAGCCTCCATCTTTAGGGGAAAACATGACATACTTGCAGCATGCCCTAAGCCGTTTTGAAAGGAGCTTAAACTTTCTACAGGCTGCATTATTGATTCAGCTCCATGTGCTGCTAACAACCCTTCTAAGGGGAATTTGAAGTTCTCTAACATGTGTGAACATCTAATTCTCTCAACAATTTAGAATATAACTAATAATTTTTCTCATCTACAGGCTGCTCATCCAACTTTGAATATCCCAGATGATCCAGAACTGGGCACGCTCACTGATTACAGCACACCTCAAACAACTTCCAGTCAAAGAGATCACAAAAGTCCTAAACAACTTAAATCAAAAGCGTTCCAAGTACTGCACTCCTCCTTTCTAGGAATGGCTTCCAGTTTTATTGCTAAGCCTCTTACCCATATCTATGATCTTCCACTAACCTTAGGTGTATTCCCAGTTTCATTCAAGTAAAATCTCCCACCCTCAGGAATGTAAGAACAATGGGCATCTTCCCAACCTATGTAATTTTACAAAAAATTCAGAAACAAATCTATAAGGAGTTGTTTGACCACAAAAATAAGTCTCTTAAATGATGTACAGCATGAATTTCATAACTCAGTACAGTGGCAGCCTTACAGAATGTTACTGCCACCATTTCAATAATATGAATAACTCTAGACTCATCAATGCCATCTTCATAGATGTGACTAGGGTCTTTGAGACAGACAAGCACTCTCTTATTCAAAAGCTCATCAAATTCAAATGTATAAGCTCAGCAATGCATGGTTTCACAGTTAGCTGGCTAATAAATAATTTCAACTTCACGCCAAAAACATCTCATTAGAATCAGGCACTTATAACACATGGGTCCTGCAAGGCTCTGTCCTTGACCCCTAATTTTCTCTCTGCTTATTTATAATCTAAACTACAACCTCACCAAATGTAATACAGTTATGTATGCAGATAATTTGCTACTCTTGGAGTCCAACAAAAATGGTCTCAGCCACCAAAAGGGCATGCAAAACAGTTTGGCATTCCTTTGCAACTGGCTGTACGATAATAGATTACAGATTTTTCCAGTAAAATCAACTACTATGATTTTTGTCGCAGCAGCTAAATTATTGCTTCAAGTAACAGAAAAAAGATATCTAGGTTTAACCTCAGAACCCTGTCTAACATTTTCCCAACATAGCCAGCAAAACACTTGCCCAACACACACTGTGTTAGAAATAACATCTTCTCTTGCCCTCAGAACACCATTCCTTAGCAAGAAATATTGTCATATCCAAAAATGGAATATGGGCTTTATTAACTTTAAGCTCTAGTAAAAATACACAAAAGATGCAGACAGCAACAAATAAAATATGCTGTGATTTCTTTTGCTGGCTGATAATTACACTCCATCTGCAATTATTTTTCCTATTTTGGCACATGGGGTCACTTCACTGATGACAATCATCTAGAGCAGAGGTTTATACTGCCAGGTGGCTAGCCCAAATGTGGTAGTTTTTCCACACCACCCACTCACATCTATGACCATTTTAGAGTGTCCAATCCACCTACTACATGTCTTTGGAATGTGTGAAGAAACCAGAGCTCCCAGAAGAAACTTATGCAAACACAGGAAGGACATGCAAACTCCACACAGAAGGCAACCCAGCCAGGAATCAAACCAGGGAACCTCTCACTCTGAGGTGATAATGCTATGCATTGTGCCATCCATATAATTACACTCATTACTTTAGAATGTCTTAATGATTCAACCAGTTGCCAGCAAATAGTAAAACAATACTACTTTTCAGCACACAGACATTCAAAATAGTCAAAATTGATTAAGCTCCCCATTGAAAATTAAATTAATGATCAGACACCAAACCTATTGTCTGAGGGAGGATTTGCCAGATTCCACAGCAGTGGCCAGACCCCATTTCAAAACCTCTATAGGTGAAAGATTGTTTTCCAAAGTGGCACCAGCTGTGTGAAACAGAGAGTTAAGAAGTCAAAATACATTAGATCTGTTTAAGAAAAAAATTAAAAGAAAAAAACATCTTTTTAAAGGAAACTGGATGCATTTGCTTCAAAAACAATGGCCAAAAATGGGAACTAGATCATCCCCCATTGGACGTAATGGGGAATGCGGCATTTTAGCTATGTTAATTAACACAGGCAGCCATGCTGATTTACATAGCCAAGTCTCTGAATCGGTCATTTGTGAAAAATTTTTTTCAGAGACATTTTGGGGACATGCACATGGCTAATTAGCACCTGCTGCTCACACTCAACTCCTCATTAGCATTTAGCCATGGAGATGCCCACTGCAGTGTTTCTACTGACGAGGTAAAATCACTGCAGTGACCTGCCACTGAATCAGAAAGGGCTTCAAAGAGTGATTGACTGCTCGTACTACGGCTTACTGGTAGCTCTTTCTGAAATCCAGCCCTGGTCAATTATGTAAATTGCATTAATTTAGGAAGCACCCTCATGGATATTTTTAACATCACAATTACAGCTGCCAGCTAGAATTTTTTGAGAAGGATTTTTTAGTCACTGTAGATGTGAAACATTTGTACTCTGTGATCCTGCATTCTGAGGATATCGAGTGGTTTTGTGAATACTTGGCAGAAAGAGGGGTAGAACAAAGTAAAATTAATTTGTGTGAGGAAATACTTGAAATCATTTTGAAAAATAATTATATTTATTTTGAAAGTAAGATTTATTTGCAATTGGAAGGAGTGGCTATTCGTTGGAATGTAGGGGCATTATTTGCAAACAGTATTATGGTCAAATGGGAGAAAATGTTTATTTTTAATGTGCAATTTAATAATTCTGTTAGATTTTATATTCAATACCTTCATGACTTATTTGTAATTTTAAAGACACTAAGCAACGACTGGAATGTTTTAGAGAATAGATCACTACAACCACCCATTTTTTGAGGGTTCCTATTAGAACTCCGAGTACTTGAAATGTCGAATGTCATATGGGCGATACCATATAATCGACATTTCAAGAGTTTGAAGGTTAAACGTAACAGCGCCGTTCAGTACAGAATGGGAGAATTTCCCTTTTCTGCACTGAAGTGCGATCTTGGAGTTGGTATATTTAAGTAGGGGGTGTGGGGGGTGCAGGGGGGCTTGCCCCCCCTGCCTGCACCATTAAGGTAAGTTTTTTTGTTGTTTGTTTTATTATATATTCAAACTTTTAAACTTCGATCATATGTTGTCGAACATATGGGATTTGAAGTTTTGAAGGTTCAGATATATAATATAGTCCCTTTTTTGAGGTTTACTATGCAAGTTGACAAGGACAAAATTTCTTACCTTGATATTTTTTTAGAGAAGATAGAAGATATATTGCTAAGATTTAACATAAACCCACCTATTCTTCAAGTAGCCATCTATACCATCAAAAGAAAGTGATAGTTAAAGGCCAATATATAAGGGTGGCTAGAATGCTAACAGAGTTTGATGATTTTATTAAAGAGTGTGGTTTTATGAAAAATATGTTTTTGAATATGGTTAACCTAAAAAATTATTGAAGCATTGTTATTGCAAGTGGTAAAAAAGAGAAGGGATGGACGGTATGTGCCTATCCTGGATAAGGGGCAAGAAACTCAGGAGAGAGCTGTGAATGCCCTTTTGGGTACCACCTGCACATATACAACTGCATTTATTACTAGTTTTAGAATAGATAGTGCAGTTGTCTGATGAGCTCTTAGTAAGAATTGGAATTGTATTAAGGAAGATTGTGAAACAGTATCAAAATTGGGGGGAAAGCTATTGTGGTATATAGAAGAAACAGCAACTTGAAGGGTATATTAGAAAGAAGGTGATGAAATTGGACCCAATAAGGTGTGGTATGAAGAAATGTAGATACTGTCCACAATGTAAGTGGATTAGTGTGAGGAACAGCTGTTCTGATTTGCACAAAATATTGTATTTTATTGGCGAGTTTAATTGCAGAACAACGGGGGTGGTGTATTGTGCTTTATGTCAGGAGTGTAGCTCATTTTACATAGGTAAAATAAAACAGGCTTTAATGTCTTGAATATATCAATGTGTATATGATATTAAAAAGTATAAAAATACAAGTGTCCTGGCAAAGCATATCTTTGAACACTCCTTCAAATTTGTCATTTTAGAAAAAGTGGATGCAGGGAAAAGAGGGGCTGGCAAGTACGGCTAGAAATAAGGAATTGTACTGGCAGCTCTTTTTTGAAGCTTTTAAACCTCCAAGACTTAATGATAACTGTAATATAGCTTGTTTGTTGAGAATGACAACCTTTGAAAAATTATTGTAGTGTAGTGGTTATTAAATCTGTCTTATATGCAGAAGGTTCTGAGTCCAGTTCCCAGTGGAGGTAATATGGGTTTTTGTGTTTTTCATGTTTGTTTGTTAAGTTTTATTGTGTATCCTTGTATAATACTTGCAATACTTTGTTTAACATATTAGGATGGGGTAGAAAATGAATGAATTTATAAATATGCTTGTTTCTAATTTTCATTTATTAGTAATAATATATTTTATATAGCTTTCTGTTTAATTTTTAAATATTTTATTTATAAATTATTTATTGTTGCACATTTACTTGGTTTTTAAGTCATTAAAAGTTAATTTTATGTTTGATAGATTTTAGGAGCTAAAGCAATAATATGCAATGTTTTTGAACACCCTCTCTTTAAATCTGGAGAATAGGAAAATTGTGGCTTCAACAGAGGTTATTTAAGGACTATGTTGGGTGTAGTCTGTTTAGATTAATCTGAGGAAGTTCTGGAAGGTACCAGGACAAAAGTGCTAGTATCTCACGTTATCTGTTGATACTTCTTATTGTTTTTGAGTGCGAGTTTGTTAATAAATCTTTTAAAGGAACTTTTATCCATGCTGGATTTGCTGCTGCTTTTTCTGCTGGTTGTTCACCATTTTGTTGGATTGCTTATTGGTCTTTAGTGTCTCTGTTTGGATTTGGAGTACATTTCAAAAAGGCTTTGGTATTGTTGATGTGTATAACAAATTAATCAGGAGTGGAGTCTATCTTTCCAAGCAATAAAAATGTCATCCAAAAAACAACAGTGCATGTGCCAATAATTCTGATAATTAAAATTCATAATATGGTGATTTTCCCAACTATACAAGACCATGTTTGAGCAGATGGGAACACAACTGGCCCCCATGGTGACACCTTTGGTCTTTCTGAAGAACTCCCTTTCAAAAATAACAAAATTGTTGGACAGAACCAAGTTCATAACATCAGTTAAAAAGTTGATTAGACTGTCATTCAATCTAATGAGTTCAGCAATAGCAGTGGAGAAATGGTCACGTCCTTCCTTGTGAGGAATTCAATGAAATAAGTCAACCACATCTATAGTTAAAAAACTCACACAGGTGTCACAAAACTTGGTTGAATTTTCTTAAGGAAATCCCAGGAATCAATTAAGAATTCTGGAACATTGTTTACTGACCCTTTAAGGATCCAGTCCACAAAAACAGCCAGCGTTAATGTCTTAGCATTTGGTGCACATACAATCAGCCTATAAGGATGGAAAATAATGTCTTTGTGGACTTTAGCAATTCCAAATACCAAAGGAATACTGGGATGCAGATTATATAAGAAGTTAAACAGTTCTGGAGAGATTACACTGTGTAAAAGGGAATTGATTAATTTTATAATATATGACGTTGATTTCGTTAATAGATGCACTCATATATTTATCTGTGTCATAGAGCATACTGAAAATCTGGTTGACACTGTCCTGCTTATTAACTATAACTATACCCCCACCCTTATTTGGCTTCATAATCCTTATATTAGGATTGTCTCTAAGTTTCTTTAACATAAACTGTTTGTCATTGGTTAAATTAAACTTGATAAAATTATGTGCTTTGTTCAATTCATACAATTCTCTTTTGCAGGTTCTTTCTAAAATGGCAAAGGGTGAGGTTGAGTGGAGGGTTCATATATAGTTTTAATTCTATCAGGGTATCAGCTAAATTTGTTGGACATGCAGGAACCAATTTCCATCCCTTGATAAAGAGTATGAAAAAACTGGTTGAAACTTCTAAATTAATATAATTAAAGATGCTGAATCCCTTATAGGACTGTAGTATGTCTCCATGTGTTACTTGTATCTCCTGGTCAGGGGTGCTGTTGATGAAAGGAACACTTATCTGTCCCAGCTGTTTTTCTTGTGTCCCTTCCCCTTGTCCTAGTACCTCTCCCTAGGGAGTCCTGAGGATGAGGTAAAAAAATCATTAGATATATCATCTGTCTGGTTTGGGTTAATATTCTGCTGATTTCCCAACCTATTTAGTCTAGCTAATGGTAGAAAATTGATATCAGAAACCAAACCAATATGTACCCCTTCATGAAACCCAGGTTTGGGGTCAGGTTCTAAATTTAATGTTGGAACAGGTTGATCACTGTTATGACCAATAACAACATTACATTCATTTTGTTCAGCTTATTAAACCTTTTTGATATGGAATAATCCTTATGGTGGGTATAGTCCATTTCATCCCTCGCCAGTTTCTGATGTTTTTTTTCTGAAGGTTATTGTTCACCTGTTGCTTCACCCACCTAAAAATATTATCATATCTCTACACATTCTACTCAAACAACAAATCACTTGTGAGCTTATTGTTAAAAACATTCAATTCCTCAAACAAACTATTAATCTGAGTGTTACTCCATTTTATAATAAACTGCAGTAACTGTATACTGTGCTTGTAAAACATTTTAAATCATTTTAAATACTCATAGTACCATAAGCTTTTCCATTCAGAAATTTGTACACTTGCAAGCCTTTTGGTAGTCTTTTTTGTTTAATACACTCAGTTAAATATACGTTTTCTGCTTGCAAATTATGTACCTTAAGTAGCCTTTTGTTAAAAGTTGACAGCATGATATTAGAAGAACCTTTAAAGTTCATAGATCCCATACTAATAAGTCTCAAGTCCTGTTTAAACCAAGTCTCCAAATCAGTCCTTTGAAATGTGGAAAATTCCTTTCTTCCTTCAAAGTTAACAGCTGTATTAAGTGCAAAATCATGCCGTGAATTTGTGTTCTTTTTCCAACCCAAACTTCCTCCATTGGTGGAACACACCATTTGTGAGGATTGTGCAAGTGATGTTATCTTGTTGTTATTTTCTAAAATGTACAATTCATAATAAAAATCTTATTAGATTTTTATTATTAATTGAATGTGCTGGAAAATGGTTTGATATCTTATTTTCATCACAACACAGTCTTTGTTTTAATCACTGCATTTTAATTATTGTTTTTAATCAATGGCTTCAGTTTTGTTATTGGATAAAGGTTAGCATGTGACTGTTTGAAAAGTATATTTAAATTGACTCAGATGTGATAGCATTGTTCTAATGAAGTTCCGCACTGTATTAGGGATGAAAGTGCACAACCTGTACTTTGATATTTAATAAATGAACATTTCATCAGCATTCAGTTGTTCCTGTTTTTAGAGACATTTTCTGAAGAATTTGTAATCCGATAATTCTATTCTCAAGGTATATACTACGTAAGCCTGAATTTTTTCTTACTAAATCTGATATACCAGGGACATTAATAAATAAGAGTGTGGATAAATCTTACTAAAACTAAAGAAGACTTGCTTCCAATTGTGATTTCAAGACTTGTAAGAGATATTCTTGGAATTATGAAGAATACCTACAAAACTGTACAACAGCAATGCATAACATCTCTGTATTCCTTTTAAGTTGCTTTTACAGGGTCAACCCCCCTGTACCACCAATCTATACCAACTCCGAGATTACCATACTTCTGAAAAAGGGAATATTGTGAGAAACAGCAATCATAGACTTAGTATATTTACAGAAGCCAACAAAAGCAAGAACTAGTAACTCAAAAAAGTCAGTAGGTATCCAAGAACAAGAAGGCAACTCCGAGAGTTTAGTTCACTCAATTTAATGTACCACGAAGTAAAAACAGCCACAAGTACAACGTTAACAGCACATTAACGCTCTTTCCAATAATTGCGTTTTCGTCCCTCACTAGTCAGGACTTCATCAGACAATCATTAAAATATTTAATTAATGCTTAAATACAAGCTCTATTCAAATTCAACCAGTAAGTTTAAAGTGCATTAGTGATTTCCAATCATATACTGCCCCTTCATGAATAATTACAAGCTTCTTTTTGAATCATTTAAAATGACTTTCATCCATCTCCATTCATAGTTTTACTTAATTTATACTTTGTTTTGTAATGAATGCATTTTATTCATGTTTTAAAACCATTTAAAAAAGAGTTTATTTTTTAAAAAAATAAATATTGGATATATAAATAGTAAGAATAATAATTCAGTGTGGTTGGAACTTCTTTGTGAAATTAATTAAAATAAAAAGCATAAAAATTCCTTTTTAAATACTGCCATCTGCTGGCCATTTGAAATATGTCAATTCATTCATATCTGCAGCTCTTAGTTTTAACAATGGGGTTAAAGAGATATGGTCATTTAGTCCTGGTGTTCTTGTGGCATCTAGTTTAATTTGCCACCATAGTTCCTTATAACCTAGCCATTCTTCCCACAAACCTCCTCTTATCTCTTTTTTGACCTGTTCAATTACAAAAAATTCAAATAGTGCCCCTACACATTCTTTAGTATGCCTATATAACGCATTTGTTTCTTTGTTTTTAAGAATATCATAAGTGTGTTCATAAATTCTCTTCCTCAGGGCCCGTTTCGTCTTTCCTACGTGGAATGAATCACATAGCTTACACACAGCTAGATAGACTACCCCCTTTGTCCCACAATTATAATAGCCATTGCTCCTGATGATGTCACTTCTTCCAGTTATGTTAACTTCACTAACATTCATCATAAATCCACATTGATTACACCTATTACATTTATAACTTCCTTTCCTTTTTTGTCCATCAATAGTCGTTTTTGTCTGTTCTTTATTATCAAAACTAAATTTCGGTTGTGACTCTAATATTTGTTTCATATTCCATAAATTTTTATATACTATTTTTGGTAATAAGTTACTTATATTTGTTATGTCAGTAATAGCAGAAAATTTCCCCCATTCTTTTCGAAATATTTCACTTATTCTAATATTGGAAGTATTATATTCTATAATTAAAGCTTTTTCATAATTATCTTTGGTATCAGTGTTGTCAGGTGGACTATTACCAGAATTGCTATTTGCTCCATCTCCTTTGATAGGTTTAAATCTGGTAGCTCTACCTATTTCCACCTCTGTTCTTATCTTCCTAACAAAATTTTTGGGATAACCTTTCTCTTCAAACATTTTTTCCAAAAAATCACATTCTTGTCTAAAGTCTTCATTAGAACTGGTCATCCTACTACCCCTCACTAATTGTCCTTTGACAATGTTCTTTTTACAATGTGAGGGGTGTGCACTGATAAAATGGAGGAATGAATTACGGTATGTGTCTTTCCTATAGATTTTTGTTTCAAATTCTTTTCCAATTTTATATATTTCTACATCCAAATACTGTAATCTCTCTGTTGAAATATTATAAGTAAATTTCAAAAAGTTTGTGGTGCTATTTAGATATTCGAAAAATTCTTGGAATTTCTCCATACTATCATTCCAAAAAATAACTATGTCGTCTAAAAAACGACGATATAAAGTCCAACATTCTTTGTACTTGGAATTTAATATGAAGTCCTCCTCCCATTTGGCTAGTACTATATTAGCATATGTGGGGGCACATGCTGCCCCCATCGATATGCCTTTGATTTGTTGGTAGTACTCTCTATTAAACATTAAAAAATTGTATTTCAAAACCATTTCAATCAACCCTAACACCATAATTTTTTCTGAATGTGTTAGTTTTTTGTCTCTATAGACCATGTCTTCAAACATATTTAGACCTTCTTCATGTGGAATACATGAAAAAAGGTCAATTACATCTATGGTGATAAACATCAAATTATCCTGAATTAATTCTGGTGTTATACACCTTAATAGATCCCACGAATCTTTTAATATGTTTGAATTACCACCACTTATATGTTTTATCTTTTTGTCCACCAATTTCGCTAATGGTAGTGTCTTGGCCCCATCCGCTGAAACAATAGGTCTCAGGGGAGGATCTTCCATGTTTTTGTGGATCTTGGGTATCCCAAAGATGATGGGTATTTTGGGTTTAGCCACCTTTAAAAAATCAAATGTTTTCCTATCTATTATCGCTTCAACCAACATATCATGGAGCAGGCTGTCTATTCTATGATAAGCTACATTCATTTCATTTAATGAGACTGCTGTGTATCTAGCTGTGTCATTAAGCATGTCCTTCATTTTGCCCTCATATATGATATTATCCATCATCACCACCCCTCCCCCCTTATCAGGTTTCATAATTCTTACATCCTTTTTCCTTTTAAGTTCTTTTAACACTTTATTTTCTTGTTTGGAAAGATTAAATTCAAATATATTTTCATCATAGATTGATCTAATTTCCTTTTCCAAAATTTTTTCAAAATTCCTGATTTGAGGGTGCAGAGGGGGGTTAAATATACTCCTACGCACAAGATTCGAGTCCTGAGGAAGTGAATCCATTTTACTATCTTCGGAGAACAAAGTCTCCAAATTAATTTTCCTGAGGAACATTTTTAGGTCTATAATAGTATTAACCATTTCCCCTCTCCCAGAGGGAATAAACTTAAAACCCTTACTTAATAGGTCAAAATGTTGTTTTTGGAGCACAATATTACTAAAATTATAAATGGAAAAATTATTACAAGTATATTTAATACCACTGTTGGATATAATATCCAGTATTTCTTCATTGGCAGGGGTTGGGTGAATAAATTCTAATACCTCCCTCTCCCCCTTCTCCCCCCCCCCCATTTTCGAAAATTCTGAAACCTATTCTGTCTTTTGTTTTCAGTACATGCTTCCCTGTCTAAAGGTGGAAATTCATTTTCATAATCTAAATCCATCCACCCTTGATTATTACCTGCTTTGTTACCTGTTTTTACATCCTCATAGTAATGGTAACTCGAATAATTGTTGATTCTTATAGGTGGTGGTTTTGGGTAGCTTGTGTTATTTTGATATTCACCTATATCCCTCTTGAGCTTATTGACTTTCCTTTCAACTATATCATAACATTTCCCATCTATGTCCGTCTTTATTTTATTATACTTTTCCCTTTCTTCTCTAATTTCAAAGACCAGATCTTCCTTAATAATTCCATCAAGTATTTCTATTTCTAGCTTTAAATCTTCCTGCATCCTGTTATTTTCTTTTACTATTAACTTTAAAATATCCAAACCACACTGATTAAACACTTCTTTTAATTCATTATGAAATTCTGACCCAACTTCAACATTATTCGGGTACTTGCATACCCTTAGTCCCTTCGGGACTATTTTCCTATTAACACACTCAGTTAAATATTCATTTTCAATATTGAGTGTTTTAAACTTTAACATAAGTCTAGATAGTTTATCAATCTTGGCAGAATACGTTAGTCCATCACCACAGTCAATTCTATTGATGTTGCCAAACTTAATGTTAAACGGTTTGTTAAGCCAGTCATTCATTTCTTTTTTCTTCCATAAATCTTGGAAGGAATTGTTAACAGTACCTTCTTTTGCCTTACTGATGCAAGGCCTGCCAATATCACCTGAGGCTGTTGTTGTTAAAGATTTCCCTTTGGGATGCCTGTTCGTGCATTCACTATGTGCCAAAATCTTCGGTGTGACAACCGGATCAAAGGATTCACCATTCGGTTCTTCCATCTCCGTTTCTTGTGTAGAACTGATACTTCGGTTGCAAATTAAACTAGATGCCACAAGAACACCAGGACTAAATGACCATATCTCTTTAACCCCATTGTTAAAACTAAGAGCTGCAGAGATATGAATGAATTGACATATTTCAAATGGCCAGCAGATGGCAGTATTTAAAAAGGAATTTTTATGCTTTTTATTTTAATTAATTTCACAAAGAAGTTCCAACCACACTGAATTATTATTCTTACTATTTATATATCCAATATTTATTTTTTTAAAAAATAAACTCTTTTTTAAATGGTTTTAAAACATGAATAAAATACATTCATTACAAAGCAAAGTATAAATTAAGTAAAACTATGAATGGAGATGGATGAAAGTCATTTTAAATGATTCAAAAAGAAGCTTGTAATTATTCATGAAGGGGCAGTATATGATTGGAAATCACTAATGCACTTTAAACTTACTGGTTGAATTTGAATAGAGCTTGTATTTAAGCATTAATTAAATATTTTAATGATTGTCTGATGAAGTCCTGACTAGTGAGGGACGAAAACGCAATTATTGGAAAGAGCGTTAATATGCTGTTAACGTTGTACTTGTGGCTGTTTTTACTTCGTGGTACATTAAATTGAGTGAACTAAACTCTCGGAGTTGCCTTCTTGTTCTTGGATATTTACAGAAGCATTTTCA
The DNA here is from genome assembly GCF_019279795.1 of Protopterus annectens. Lineage (NCBI taxonomy): Eukaryota > Metazoa > Chordata > Ceratodontiformes > Protopteridae > Protopterus > Protopterus annectens. Next base: position 1,238,409,928 of record NC_056741.1, read on the forward strand.
CTCATTCTGTCTCATTTGTCCAAGACTCAAGCTTTATCTAGAATCTATCATCTAGATACAAACAAATATTTAAAATAATTTACTGAAAGGACACAGCAACAGAATTTCCTGAAGTGGCATTTAGATACAACCAGCCTTTTATACTAAGAATATTTTTTCATGTCCCCCTGATCTCAAGAGTTATGGCTGTAATATCTATGAAAATCCTGTCACATTAGCATGACACAGTGAATAGAATGAACATGGACAGTCAGATTCAAACCCTGCTGCATACTACCCATGAAGAAGTAACTCAAGTGGAGCAATATGTAGGTGTCAAAGGAATGTTTTAAGGACTACAGTGCAATCAGCAGTGTGTGCACCAGCCTAATGAACCACTCCTCTGGATTAGAGCCAGACTTTGGCCAGATGAGGCCCTTGGCAGGGAATGGGCCAGGGCTTCCCCATGGCAGCCATTCTGGTGTCCCATTCTCCTCCCCAATTACCACAAACACTGCTCAAAACTGTCAGTGTGACTACTACTTTCTTTACTTTTGAAATGAAGCCCGAGCTATGCTTTTAATTTAAATATCCTTTGTTGACCAGGTTAGTCCCTCTAGGCTAGTAACTTCTTTTCGGTAGACTCTTTGTGGTATTTATACTACTAGAGGAAACTTGGCCAGGTTTTTGGGGAACTTTCCCTTACTCTTTTTGATAACTCAGGTGGGTGTAAAGATCTCGCAGCACCTACCAGTAGCACAGACAGATGGTGTCGCAGTTTAATATCTCATCCAAAGGACAGGAGTGCAACACCCCCCGCAACTTAAAGTGTCAGCAGTCTATCTACATGGAATGGGACTAGAACCCACAGCCTTCTGTACCACAGACAAATATGCTACCTGTACTAATGACATTACTTTGAAATTCTGTATCACAAGCACTGATGGCCATTTGCTAAACAAAACTGTTGCATATTGAAAACAGCTTTAAAATAAGCAACAGTAAACTTCTCTTCCCTTGAATCTCACATTGCTTGAAAATGTTCTGAAACTCACATTTCTTGAAAATGCACCCCTGTAGTTTTGAAGATTTTTTTCCCATTAAGCAGTAAAACAAAATTTATGAACCAATAAACTGTGATAAATAAGTTAGCTGGTAGTTGGTGTAGAGGATTAAGGCTCTTGTCTCCTGTAGCTAAGATACAGGATTTGAACCTGAGCAAGCTGATTAATTAACCTCCCATCCTTAATTAGGGTATTTCATGCACACATCTCTGAGTACCTGCAATGCAAAACTTGCCTCAAAAGGAAAGCAGTCCAAGTCTGTTCTAAAGAAAGCATCCCCATTTTGAATCTCATGCGTAATTGTAGAAGGTTTTGGTGTGAGAATGCATCTTGCACATTGCTATGGCAAGAGCAGCAAGATTCCAATGTATATTTAAATCATCTTGTGCATGCATTGTAAGATGTAGAATGCACACACACTTTTGGACAAATGGATGAAAAAAATTTAACTTTTTTAAATTGTTTGTTAACAGGTAAATGGTGTGACAGCCCCCAGCAGGCCCTAGGCAACTGCCTAGGTCACCTAGTACTGGATCCAGGGCTAACAGAGGGGAACATAGAAAAGCCAAGCAAGAAATATGTGCCCAAATCATTATATCTGATATGAGTAACTGAGAGAGTGTGTGTGTGTGTGTGTGTGTGTGTGTGTGTGTGTGTGTGTGTGTGTGTGTGTGTGTGTGTGTGTGTGTGTGTGTGTGTGCAAGTATGTATTTATGAATGAATTTTATATAATGTGTATGTATACATGCATAATACATAATACAGCATGTAGAATTTACAGTACAGCTACACCCCCTCAAATCTATCAAGAACAAGTCCTCATTGTGCTAACAAAGGCCAAGAATATTACTTCTGTGTGACTGCATAACATAGTGGGTTGCCTTATGGTTAACCTAAAACGTGACTTGTCAGACCCCCCTACAGATGTTATTCAGTGTCAGCCTCCAAACAGGCTCCATGCTGTATGAATTGAAGACAGCAACAGTCATCCCTTTGTATAAAAGTGGGACATCAATGGACCTGGGTAATTACATAGCCCTGTCTGACCAGCCTCATCTATAAGAGTATGGAAATGATCATTATGGAATTAATAAATAAGGACATAGGTAGCCTGCAAGCTCTGAACTCAAGCCAGTTCAGATTCATAAAGGACAGAGCTTGGCTACTTTTTGTGGTCATCTTCTTAGAGAAGCTTACTGAAGCAATGAATGAGAACATGTATACACCATACATCTAGACCTCGCAAAGACATTTGACACCATCCCGCACTTGAACATTTTAAATAAACTCTGCCAGTTAAATGTAAATCCATGTGTTACTCATCGAATAGTAAATTGTCTTACAAGTAGAACCCAGGAAATTAGGAGAGTAGGAACTGTTACCAGTTTAGACTTCCAGTGAAATAATAGGCTTATGGTCCAAAATAAAGAAAGAAAATAAAAAAGATGTTCTGGAGGGAGAAAACTGAGTAAGACCTTAAGAAGGCTTATCCAATGCCACCTGCCTTGTCAAACACCTCAAACAGGAAGAAGGATAAGAATGTTGTGGTTTTTGACACCAAGGTTTTTGAATAAGGAACCTTTCCACACAATGGAGGGTGAAACTTAAGATTTTTTAGGCCCGGTGGAGATTCGGAGATTCGAAAGGATAGTGAACCAATAGAAACCGGTACTGTTTTATCAGGAATTGAACAGACAGAGACATCAGCAAAAAGAAAAAAGGAAGGACAACAGGAAATGACTGTGAGTAATTTGTCTGGGTTAGATACTTTACAGAAGTATTAAACAGCACTTTGAACAGTTTTAGGATTTTTAATTTAAGTCAACTTGACATTAATGAAGGCCACTTTTTTTCTTGAAAAAAGTTTTTACTTTTGTTCTGTGTTTTAAAACTGTCCCAGTGTTAAAATTAATTAATCTTAAATTATATACCTGCAATTTGAATTTGAGACTGTGTTTTGGTAATGATTTACCTACTCCTTCTCAAGATGTAATGAAGAGAAAGAGTATGTACAGACCCCCTTCACATCTTATGTTATCTGTTTGAAAAGTTCTGTGAAGAGCAGATCAGACTTATCTCTTATAGGAATGGCTCCTGGCCTGACAACCTTACAGCACAAGAATGAGTCTTATTAAAAGACCTTATGTGCAACAAGAACATTGGGGTTGTGAAACTCGACAATGGTGGGGATGTTGTCATTATGGATTATGTTGATTACTGTACCAAAATGTTTGAAATTTTGAATAACTCTAACAGCTGTGAAAGGGTTTCAAAAATGTGGTCAACATTGCTTATGCAAAGATCGATTATTGTTTTTTAGACATGGTAAATTAGGGCATTATTACAGAGGATGCATATGACTTTGTCATGACTGAAAAACCCTTAATCCCTTTGGTATGTGGGATTGCAAAAATACATAAGGATGTTAATGACACCCCCCCTTTAAGGCTTATTGTTGCTGCAGGTAAGTCCAAGATGGAACCTCTTGCTGCATATATTGATTTACAGTGTAAATGTATTTTTGAGGAAAAGAGGCATGTGTTGCATGATTCCTGGCATTTACTCAAGATGTTAAACAGTCTTCAGTTTGGAGTTGACATATTGTTCACAATGATTGATATAATTAAGTTATTTTCTGTTATTCTGCACCACATTGGTCTTGAATACATTGCAAACTATTTGGATGATGGCAAATTTTTCGATAACAAAAAAATTTTAGTTTTGTATGATTTTTTTTGGACATTGTTCTGAGGAACAACTTTGTTTTTTTTTTTTGTTTTGTTTTGTTTTTTTTTTTTGAAGGAGAATAATTTGGTCAGACAGCATGGGTAGCTATAGGTGCCAGACATGCCCCTGTCTATACTAATTTTGTCCTGGATGAATGGGAAAAGCAACGTGTGTTTGGTTGATGACTGAAAACATGTATGCCTATTTCAGATTTTTGGATAATATTCTTATCCTGTGGAAAGGGAGTATAAATACATTATTATAATTTGTTGACTATGTTGGCAAATTTCAGATTTTTTTAAATTTTACTTACACCTTCAATTTTGGAAAATTGACTATTTAGATGTGAATCTTATATAGGATATTTTTAAATTTACTCATAGGTTCATATCCACTATTTTCTGTAAGGACACTTTTTTGAACTCATATTTACATTTTCATAGCTGTCAGCCCCCCAACCAAAAAGGAAATATAGTGAAAGGGCAAAAAAGAAATATAGTTAATGAGCCAATGGTGAGATTGTTAAGAATGATTAATTATGAAGTTTTTTCTCTGAAATTAAAGCACTGATTAGCATGTTTATGGATAGAGGCTATCCCATTCCATTATTAAAAGATGTTGAAACATAAAACTTTTATGGGAGAAGGTCAAAATTGTCACCTATTTTGGCTGGGAACAACATTGCCCATGGGCAGTTGAAAGGTAGGAGCAATCTTAAAAACTGGGGAGCTCTGGTTATTCCTTATAAAAGAGGTGCCCCAGGATAGTTAGCATGCTTAAAAGAACTTTGGATTTAGCATTTACTAAGAATCTAAAGTTGAAATTGGAAGAATGACCCCAAATCATTTACAGTAGGGGTAAAAATATCAAGAATTACCTTGAGAGAGGTCATGCTATGAGCTCATTTACATATTTCAGATCATAAGATCATAGGATCATATGAGGTTACCAGGCTAATGGCCCTGAGGCCCTTACAAGCCTAGCCAAGAGTTTATCCCCCAAAAAAGAAACCTCGGTCAACACCTGTTGCCCCTGTTAATGAGGGACACAGGTGGAACCCCTGGGACAAATTTGTGGTTTCCCATCCACTTATCAAGGTTGCACTTGAAGAGGGTCAACAAGGTACTCTGACATGTATGGGAAGTCTATTCCACAGACGGGGTACCCTCTCGAAGACAAACATGTCTCTCAAGCAGGTTTTGTTGATGTTGCATATTAGATTTAGGCCTTTTGAGTGAGTAATGTGTGAGGAGTTAAACTTATTGATAAGGAGCATCTCTAGTAGAGCAGGGTCCAATATTGCCTTGTAGGCGAGACACAGATCACCTCTGAGCAATCTGTATGATACCGAGTAGAGTGATAGTGATTTGAGCCTGTCCTCATAGGACATGTTTTGGAGGCCATGGATTCTCTTTGTGAGGTATTTATGTAGCCTTTCCAGTTAGTGCAGGTGTTTGGAGAGGTACAAACCAAACAGGGCGTTATACTCAATTATTGGCCTAATGAGGGAGGAGTACAGAGAGGAAATAACCTCTTTTTTTCTGGATGCAATCCCTTTACTTATGAGATGAACCAAGTAAAAGGCTTTTTTGAACACTACTGCTACATAATGCTCGAATGTTAGATTGTTGTCAACCTGTGTACCCAGGTCTCTCATCACAGGCTGTGTGCTTAGGGGGTTGACATTGATGTGGTAATTAGTAGGGACCATGTTTTTGCCAAATTGGTATGATAATACATTTTTTTGCATTTAACTTAAGGTCATGACTTTGGCACCAGTCATTTGTTGCTGTGAGACCCTCTTGCAGTATGTTAACATAATTTGAGGAGTCAATGACAGCACCCAACTTGCAGTCATCTACAAACTTGGTCAACCACAGGCCTTTTGTCTTTGCCTGGTCCTCTGAGAAGTAGATGCCAAACAGTAGGTGTTCCAGAACAGATCCCTAGGGAATACAACTAGTGACAGTTCTGCTGTTAGAGGTGGCGGCACCTGTTTTGACCTTGTGGGTCCTATCAGTGAGCCAACTGACCACCCACCTGATAAGATAGGGATTTCACCAAGTTGTGATAACTTTTCAATGATGTCTGAGCAGGGGATTGTGTCAAAGGCCTTGACTATATGTACTGACTTTCCCTCATCTAGGGCCTTGGTGACAGTCTCAAAGAAGTCAACCAGGTTCAACAGGCAAGTTCTGCCCTTGATTAATCTGAACAGGGTGGGGTCAAGTGCTTGGAAATTGTCTATGTCCTTGTCTATGAGATCCATAATAATACGCTTCATGTCTTTAAAGATCAGACTCATCAAGCTAATGGGACAATAGTTTTAAGGGTCAGTAGTGGCACCACCTTTGTGCAAGGGGATGAAAATGGCAATTCTCCACTCTGCTGGAATGAAGCCTCTACTTAGGCTGTGTTTCAATAGCTGCTCAATGGCAAAGCTAGTTCTTGCTGGAGATGGTGCAGAATACAGCCTGGGATACTATAAGGTCCCATGGAAGCTGTGTTCTTTGCTTGGACAGGGCCTTTAACACTTGATCTATGGACATGTGAGGTGTGGGACAAGTATCAGGGATGTCAAATGGGCCTTTGTGGGGAGATAGAGGGGTGACGTTTGCACTGAACTTATCAGCTAGCAGGTTGGCTAAGTCAACAGGATCAGTGTAAGTGGTACCATTAAGTACTTATTTGGAACAAACCCGGGCTTTGGCATGGAGGTTCCTGATGTAACTGAAGAAGGCTTTGTGGTTTCCCCTTGTTTCAGAGGCTAGTTTCAATTCATAACTGGCTTTGGAGGTTTTCACCAGTAATCTAATTTGCTTGTTGAGGCTGAGGAGGGAGTTTTTCCAATTTGGAATTTGTTTCTTTTAACCCTTGGAAAACAATTTCTTCCTTTTGTTGTAAAGCCTGTTGATAGAGGGTGCCCACCAGATAGGTTTTTGTTTCCTTGAGGAACAGGTTTTATTTCTGTTGGGTATGGCTGAGTCCATGCTGTTGTACAGGTGCGTGCATACTGTACTGGCATACTGTTCTGAATAGTTGTCTGCATCCTCTGAGGGGGGTCGGTGGTGTGAAGCTACTGATACCCTTCCTTTGGAGGCTCTGTTCAGCTTTTGAAAAGTGTTTTAGCCTGGTTACGGTTGGGAGGGGGGGGGGTTGGGTGGGATAGAAACTTTGAAAGACACAGAATGATGATCTGATCTCACCAGGGAAGGACATACTATGGGAGTAGTGCAGCAGTCATCTATGTTGGTGAGAACCAAGTCCAGAATGTTATCTCCCCTTTGTGAGGGATAGGACGAGCTGGTCTAGTGCATTAGAACTGATGAAGTCAAGGAATCATTGGGTGAGTGCATTAGTGCAGGAACAGTTCATGCAGTCTATGGTGGGGTAGTTTAATTCACCAAGGATCAGGGTGATAGGGGGTACCCTGATGGAATCAAGTAGGTCCAGGTAGGAGGAGTGTGGGTCCTGAGTCATGGAGGGGGTTTATAGCTGGCTATAACTTGGATGGGTGTCTTGCCAACTGTCATCTGCACCTGAAGTAATTCCAGCAAATCATGCTGGCAAACCAGTCTGGAGGTGTGCCTGTCCTTAATGAAGATAGAGACTCCACCACCCTTAGTCTTCCTGACCTCATTTGGGGGGTCGGAATGCATGGAATGAGGTATAGCCTGGTAAGGCAGGGGGCTCTCTGCAGCCTGAACCAAGTTTCTGTGACTGCACAGACATCGGCATCTTCCAGTGTGAGGAGAGCCTCCAGTGAGTGCATTTTCAGGTTAAGGCTTCTAGTGTTAAGCAGCATGACCTTCAATTTGCTTTTTGACAGATCTTTTATGTTGGAAGATAACATAACCTAAAAAAGGCACAATGTGTGAGGCAAGAGCCTTGGCCAGGATTCAGAATCCCAGAGGTAACAGGTGGAGGTCATCTCTGGCAAACCATCGAGGCCTATCAAACATGTCATTCCAGGCAGACAGATACAGGATCCCCTTGGAAAGACACCAGAAACTAATCCAATTGTTGAAGTCAATTATTTTTTGTTGGTATTGTGGTATAATTCTTGGTGAAGGTAGGATGCTGCTTATGGCTAGGGTCATACCTGCCTGGGCTGGGACACATACTCTGAGAGCTCAATCATGTCTCTCTTCACATAGTCCATGGAGGTATGTCTCAAGTCATTCACACCAACATGGATAATTACAGAGTCATAATTGTACCTGTTCTGAAGAGACTTAAGTCTATGGGGGATGTGGTGGATTCTGCACCTGACTAACAACCAACCATGACCTTCTCTTTGTCTAGCCTGGTGAGGGAGATATTGATGTGTCTCACAACTGAGTCACTAATGACTAGTATGTTTGGTTTATTGTTATGCTTTATGGGCTGCATTGGTTTATTGTTATGCCTTATGGGTTGTGTTTGTGAGACACTGGTGTGTTGTCTGTTGTGTGTGATGTGTTTGGTGATGTGTGAGGAATGTTTGTGAGTGTGTTTTGGAGGTCTCTGCTGTTTATGTAAGTTTTTATTGAGGACCCCTACATAGGTGTGTGTGTTGTGCTTGGTTATGTGATGTGGGTGGTGTGGTGTTTGTGCTGGCAATCTCCTCTTTGTCAGGAGTACTGCTGTGGCGTGAGAGAGAGAATGGATTCCAGGTTACTGATGTAGATGCAGAGGAATAATGTGTTAGGAGAAGAGGGTTGTCAGTGAACATGAGCCAATTGCTACACTGTCTCAGGATGCCAATGGTGACCAGGCTGGCAGGAGAAACTGATGGGAATTGTCCAGACACAGTGCTCTGAATACTTGAGCAGACTTATGGAGAAAGGGTTTTGATAAGGGTTTGCCACAATTGTGGAGACCACAAAAACCTTCTTAAATGTAAAATAACTGGCCTGAAGCAGAAGTGCTAAAACCAAAACTAAGATGCTTAGAATAGCCAATACATTTAATCAGGCTACTAACAAGCAGTAATAAATGCAGTGGAATAAAAGCAATTGAACACTTAGCACACAGCAAAGCAAAATAAGGTAACAAAGTAGGAAGAACACAGTTAGTAAGAGCAGCTGAATAAAGTGTAAACATTTTTTTAAGTGGTTGAAGCACTTGGGCTTCAGACCAGTTGTTTTACATTAAGGTTTGTGGTCTGCACTGTTGTGGCAGGACAGGTAGCTTACATCCTTCTAAGTTGTGAGTTGCTGATTGAAGGCTTAGTGTCTGTTATTCTAAAAATGTATTAGTTCTGGTTTAAGCACTTGGGCTTTGGACCAGTTATTTTACATTAAGAAGGTGTGGTCTGCACTCTTGTGTGAGTAGAGGGTAGAGTATGCCCTTCTCAGCTGGGAGTTTCTGGATAAAGGCTTATTGTGCCTGCTTATTTGAACTGTTTCTTTCTGAAATTAGTATGCCTTGTTTGCTGTAGCATATACTAAATTCAGACCTGCTGAATCTAGCTTTGGTTGTATAACTTGAGCACTAATCCAGACCATCTTTTTTTGGAGAAGTTTCCCCTGCACCCTAGTGGCAGGAGTGTGCAGTTAGAACTTGCCTGATTGAAGACATATGGAAAGGGGCTCAGTTTTTAGCTTTTTATTGGTAAATTGGTTAATTTGTTTAAATCAGTTTGCTCATTTGCTACTGTTATATAAAAAATACACTTTATGCATCGCTGCTTAGCTAGAGTTAAATTATTCTCTGCGCCATAAAGTCTGCTCTTTAAATTTTCCCTTAAAACTAGCCAGTTGTTTAGTTTTAGCACTCAAATCTGTTTGTTTGAGCTTGGCACTTATTCAGAACTCATTGTAAGCACTAAATAAGCTACAAATTACTACAGCACTCAACCTTCCTCACTTATCTAGAGGAAAACAGTTTTTAGTACTTCATAAATAAGCACCTATCCAGGCATGTCTAAGGGTCAGCTCCTGGTGTTTTTTCCTGTCTACCTGATGAATATGCTTAGATAGAGCATTAGTCTCCACTCCCCTCCTTATACTTGATTTATGTTCTATGATGCGTTCATATGACAAGTAACATTGTTTATTTGGCAACGTGTGAGGCATGCGCTTGTTTCTATGTCGGCAAGACGACTAGAAAACTTAAGGAACGCATCATAGAACATAAATCAAGTATAGGAGAGTGAGACTAATGCTCTATCTAAGCATATTTCAAATTGTGGCTCTACACACAGTTTCAAGTTTAGAGTAATAGAATGTGTTGTTAGCTCTATCAGGGGAGGGGACTTATGTAATCATTTAGATAATAAAGAATACGAGTGGATAGTAAGGCTAGCAGCTAATATATCCCCTGGATTAAATTTTGATGTTTCCTTAAAACCTGTTCTAATAAAAATACAACACACTAAGTTAAAATAACATAGGTAATGCATTTGCGTATATATGTGTGCATGTAAATATAAGTACACAAAAGTAAGCAAATATATGTATGTATGAATTTTATCTAATTTTACTTGTTTATGTTTTAAAATTATAAGTAATGTAATTATTTTGATGCATTAGTCACATGACCATGGCTGCGGGTCACGTGATGTATTGGGTGTGTATTTAATGTCTGATTTTAATGTACCTGTGTCTATCATTGAGAAAGGGTCTTGTACCTGAAAGCTTTGTGTTTGATAAAGGTGTGTGTTTTTTACCTCAACTTTTTCATTGTGCTTTGTACCTTTGACTTTGCAGCAGTATATATTTGGTGTACCTGATGAATCTGGGCATCTTGGGGCAATGCAGCAATTGCCTCATGTACACAGACAACCCTCTCCTCTTACCACCCAACACTACAACCTGTGAGAGATGCACTTGTATAGCCAAACTGGAAGCAAAGCTATCTTCACCCAAGACTGGACTAGACAGTCAAGAGGAGAAGGTAAACACTTGCACCACACCACACTCATCACATAGTCCCTCAAAACCTACATCACCAAAACAGATACATACAAACACAAAACACACACCTACATTCACGGAGGCTCTCAATAAAAATCTGCTCAAGCAACAGAGACCTCCAAAGCAGAAATGCAAGCAACCTCCACCCCCCCAACACAACCCAAGTGACACATAGCCCACAAACTCAGTGTGCCACTCAACCACAACCCATAAGGCATAACAACGTACCCAACACTCTAGTCATAGGTGACTCTATAGTCAGGCACACTGATGTTCCACTAACCAGGCTAAACAAGGAGAAAGTTACTGTCAGCTGCCTGTCAGGTGCCAGGATCTGCCACATAATGCACGCACTAAGGTCACTCCACAAGTACAAATATGACTCTGTCATTGTCCATGTTGGTGTGAATGACCTGAGATGTACCTCCCTGAACTACATGAAAAGAGACATGGAGGAGCTCTCTGATCTTGTAGCCCAGGCAGGTATGACCCTAGCCATTTGTAGCATCCCACCATCACCCAGAATGATACCACAGTACAAGGACAAAATGATTGACTTCAACAATTGGCTAAGCTTCTGGTGTCATTCTAAGGGGATCCACTATCTCTCTGCCTGGGATGACATGATCAACAGACCACGATGCTTTGCCAGAGATGGCCTGCATCTGTCGCCCTTGGGATTCCGGATACTGGCTAAGGCTCTTGTCACCCCTATAGTGCCTTTTTTTAGGCAAAGTTCAAATGACAAATTCACCACTGTAACAGGTACAAGCAAGCAAAATCTGAGGGTAATGCTACTCAATGCCAGAAGTCTAAACCTCAAAATACATTAACTCGAGGCACTCCTTAAAATCGAGAACTTCGACATCTGTGCAGTGACAGAGACTTGGTTCAAGGCTCCAGAGAGCACCCCTGCATTACCAGGCCACCTAACCTGGACTGAAACACTAAGGGTGGAGGCATGTCCATATTCATTAAGGATATCCACACATCCAGGCTAGCTGTTCAGCATAATGTAGCCGAGATTATCCAAGTGCAACTAACTCTGGGCAAGACAGCAATCCAAATTGTACCTTGCTACAGATCCCCCACCATGCCCCAGGATTCCCACTCATCATTTCTTGATACACTGGAAAATATTAGGGTACAACCCAACACCCTAATAATGGGTGATTTCAACTACCCCACCATTAACTAGGAAAACTACTCATGTACCAACTCTATGGTTCAACATTTTCTGGAATTCATAAATTCCAACGCCTTGGATCAACTTATCCACACCCCCACCAGAGGCAGCAATATCATAGACCTGGTCATTACCAACATGGGTGACTGGTGTTCCACTCCAGAGGTCAATTCCTTGTTGGTCAGATCCGACCACAAGCTAATCACCCTAGACATCCACATCCTGCCTCCACCCCCCTATTAGGGAAACCACAGTAAAATATTTCTCCAAAGCCAACTTCACACTTCTTAAGACAGAAGTGGCAAACTTCATGACAATCATGCAGATGGACAATAGAGGTACAACTGCTGGATCCTACACAAATGCACTTTATAAGCACTTACACAAGTGCATGGATTGTGCTATCCCTAACAGAACCAAGATGCTATCCCCCCAAAAAAAGGAAGCCAGTCTGGTGGTTCCCCTGCCATAAACAAACTCTACAACAGAAGAAAGAAACTGTTGTAAAAAGAGTAAAATCCCATGATTGGAGGAACTCCCTGGTCAACCTCAGTAAGAAGCTGAGATCCATCATTAAATCCTCCAAAGCTAGGTACGAAAACAAAATTGCCACTGATTCTAAAGACAACCACAAAGCATTCTATAGCTATGTCAAGAATCTCAATGGCAATATTCAGATCTGCTCTGAGTTACAGCACAGTGGCACTAAATATACAGAACCAACTGATATTGCCAACATCCTGGCAGATAGGTTCAGTGCTAACCTTACCCCTCTCTCAACCCCTAAAGGGCCCATCTCTATACCAGAAGAATGCAACGCTCCTGTAATCATGGCTGCACAGGTAAAAACCACACTCTCCAAAGCTAAGAGCACAGCATCCATGGGACCTGACAACATCCCAGGCTGCATTCTACATGAACTACAGAATGAACTGGCACCCCTCCTAAGCACCATGTTCAATCATAGCCTCACCTCAGGCTTTATGCCCACTGAATGGCACACAGTGACTGTTATCCCACTCCACAAAAGGGGAGCCACCACAGACCCTGGGAACTACAGCCCTATTAGCCTAACGAGCCTGGTCTGCGAGGCCATGGAATGTATCATCATGCAACGTATAAACAAAGACATTGGTAATCTCCAAACTCTGGACCCCACCCAGTTCGGGTTTGTAAAAGGAAGATCATGTCTCCTAAACCTGATAGACTTCTTTGAAGCAGTCACCAAAGCCATAGACGAGGGTAAGGTGGTTCACACAGCCTATCTAGATCTTGCCAAGGATTTTGACACCATCCCCCACTCTGGAATTATAGATAAACTCACTAAACTAGGTATAAATCCCTATGTCACAAGATGGGTTGCCAACTGGCTCACTGACAGAACCCACACTTTGAAAGTAGCAGACTCCAAATCCAACTTCAGACCAGTGATAAGTGTTGTACCACAGGGTTCAGTCCTGAGTCCTTTCCTGTTTGGTATCTAATTTTCTGAAGTACAGGCTAACACAGAAGATCTTTGGCTAATGAAGTTCTCAGATGACTGCAAACTAGGAGCCATAATCGAAACTCCTAATGATGTGGACATTCTACAAAAGGGCCTCACTGAGAGAGATGCCTGGTGTCAAAGCCATGGCCTCAAGCTCAATGCCAAAAAGTGCATTGTCATCCCCTTTGGTAAACATTCTGTACCCATGAGCTACCACACAGGTGGTAGTCTACTTAACACTGAAAGTGTAATAAAATACCTTGGGACACAGGTGGACGGTAGTGTCTCCTTTGATAATCACATCGTCACAGCAGTCAGGAAATCCTTCTATATAGCACACCTCATCACAAAAGGTTTCTCAAACAGGAAAAAAGAGGTCATTGTTCCCCTCTACTCGTTACTCATTAGATCCATTATAGAGTACAATGTCCCTTTTGGTATGTACCTCACAAGACATGTACAACAACTGGAAAGGCCACAGAAATACCTCACAAAGAGGATTACCAGCCTCAAACAGATGCCCTACACAGACCATCTCAAAAACTCCAGCTTTACTCCATTGCATATTGCCTCCTCAGCGGCGATCTCTGCCTAATATACAAAACTATGTCAAACCCAGAGCTGTTGGACATGCTCCACTTAAAGAAATCCCAATCCCTCTGAGCTACATGCTCTAGGTACCTAAACCTTGTCACCACAATAAACAGAACATGCTTAATGGGATAGATTCCTTTCCCAGAGACTTCCCATACTCTGGAACAAACTACTTAGCTATATCAAACAAAGCTCCCCATTAGCACTCTTCAAGATAAATCTTGATGATTGGACGGGAAATAGGAAATTCACCCCATGGATCACTTCTGGGGCTCTGTTTGACAGGGACACAGGAAAATAATTTTCTTGGGTGGCAAAAGCCAGGGTACCTTTTTGGCTAGGCTCATATAGACCCTAGGGCCAATAGCCTACTACCTACCTATAAACCTATGAACCTATGAGAGGGAGGAAACAGAAGAACACAGTTGCAGTAACAGCAACTGAATAAAGTGCAATTTATTTTTGTTAAGTGGAGAGGGAGGAAGCAGAAGATAATTCAAGATTAAGAAACTAAGGGTGTTGGCCTTCCCAAATGCTCTCATTGTACACAGTAGACAAACCTGATTAGATGGGACTAGGAGGAGTATCCAAAATCAAAGAAGCAAAGGGTAGTTCTTCCTGAATGATCTCACTGTACTCATTTGTGTGAGCAAATTAGATGGGGCTGGGAGGAGTGTCCAAAAACAAATTTACAATGGGGATTCCAAAGCCCCCAAGTTTAAGAATAGAAGAACACTTGGGTGGGAGGGAGGAAAAGCAAGCAAACTGCAGAGAGAGACCACCAATATTCAATCAATATTCAATGAAACAAATAAATGAATGAAGTACAGTTTTGTTAACTATCACTGAAACAGAACAAATGTAAAGAAAAGTATACTTATATCAGCTTTGTATATCCAGATTGTTGTAGAATCAGTCACAGTCAGGTAAACAGCTATATGTCTAAATGTGGATGCTGTAAATTCTGTAGGTATGTCAATAATGACCCATACATGTGTTTGAAAAGTTATGACAGGACCACAGATTGTGCAGGTATATGTAACTGTAACACCTATGGTATATTTAGCTACTTGCATCTTCTGTTCAGCCTTCTATGTTGGAAAAACTTAAAGGAGGCTTAGGGACAGAATTTATGAACACTTATGTGATATGAAGTAAAGAAAAAGGAGCAATGCTCTATACAGTCATTAGTTCTATTTGTTGATTTCAAAAAGTATATCTTTTCTGTCATCGTCAGTGCTATTAAAATTGTGAGGAGTGGTGATGTTAATGATTTGTTGGTATCAAATCAGTTAGTTGGCAGATATGGTTTAATGCCAACAATGATCCTGGCTTAAATTATTGTGTTTCTTTAATTAGTGTATTAAATCAGAAGGCTTTCAAGGTTTAATATGTACTTTTCTATTTGTACTTTTGATACAACTTCAAATATTTTAAAGATTTTGTATCTACTTTTAGTAGGGTCTAAGGCTGTAATTATTGTGAATTTATATCGTTTAAATACAAAGTAAATGTAATTATGTTTAGACATACACAGATATATTTTTGCCTTTTTCACTGTTGTTTTTAACTATTTTAACTGTTTTACCTTTTAATTTGTTCATTGGCCGGCTGCTTTGATTGGTTGAGGGACAAATAAATTGAAAGTAACTGACTTTGCTTGTTAAACTCTGATGAAGTCCTTTATTGTACTGTTATTGGGACAAAAATGCTTAGTTTTGTGCATGTGTTTTGCAATTAAATCCATTGACTTTAAGACCACTCTGGATTTTTGTATATATTTATATTTACTTACTTTTATATTTATCTTTATTTTTTTATTTACATTTATTTTTATTTTTGTTTGGTTTGATAATTTTATTTGGGTATAGAAAAAAAGTGGTTCAGTCCAATGTTCCATTTCTCGTTTATCCTTAATATCACACAGAATGTGACCTGACAAACAAAGATGTCAATGCTGGCAATAATACAGTCAGACAGATCATGTCATTATTACAGTAGTCATATTTGTGGGCATGTTGTTTTAGAATTAAGTCTGTCCTGTAGTCCGGCAGGTATTAGATGGCCTGTACTAGTTGACAGCTTCCTTTTGTAAGTAAATGTGGATAACTATAACTGTCAGATTGAGTTATGTAGATTCATGCGAAACGTTTGTTTGTTGCTTCTACTGAGGGACTGGAGCAGCTGAGGAAGTTCTAACAGAAAATGGAATGTTACACAGTCGGGGAGAAAAGAATTCTATTGTGCATCACTGACAGTCTTAATTAATATTCTAGTCATGTTTGTATAAGAATTATTATACATTGTCTCTGTTTACAAATAATCTATATCTCTATAGTAACATAATTTATTTACTTGTATGTTTCAGATTCCACAGAGTGCTTCAAATGTCAGGATGATTTCTGGCCTAATGAAAGACACGACACTTGTCTTGTTAAATCTGTGAACTTCCTGTCCTATGAAGAGACACTGGGTGTGGTTTTAATCTGTGCAGTTATATTTAGTGCACCAATTCCTACTGGCATCCTTGTTATTTTTCTAAAGAAAAGGGACACACCAATTGTGAAAGCCAACAATCGTGAACTGAGCTACCTTCTCCTGTGTTCACTTGTCCTTTGCTTTCTCTGTCCTTTAATTTTTATTGGCTATCCCAATCAATTAATGTGTATGTTCCAACAAGCAGTGTTTGGTATCATTTTTACACTGTGTGTCTCTTGTATCTTGGCAAAAACCATAATGGTTGTCATTGCATTCAGAGCTGCAAGACCAGGCAACAACCTAAAAAAATGGGTTGGCACAAGGGTACCAAATTCTGTGGTCCTCATCTGTACATTAGGTCAGAGCCTGATCTGTATCATTTGGATAAGTATATCACCTCCATTTCCAGAAAAAAACATGACATTACAACTAGGAGTGATAATAATACAGTGCAATGAAGGATCACTCATCGCATTCTGGTGCATGATGGGATACATGGGTCTTCTGGCTAGTATCAGCTTCATAGTAGCATTTCTATCAAGAAAGCTACCAGACAGTTTTAATGAGGCAAAATACATCACTTTTAGTATGCTTATATTTGTAAGTGTTTGGCTATCATTCATTCCTGCTTACCTTAGCACTCGTGGGAAGTATATGGTTGCAGTAGAAATATTTGCTATTTTATGCTCCAGTCTAGGTTTGCTGTCATGCTTATTTTTCCCAAAGTGTTACATAATACTTCTAAGGAGCGCGAGAAATACTAAGGAATTTGTAATGGGGAAAAATGATTCAAGTAGTAAAAAAAGTTGATGTTTTGTGTAAAATGTTACTCTTGATCTGTATTGGATATTATTGTTGCAAGCATTGGAATATAATGTGAGAAAGCTGTATTAATCTGAATGTGATTGCTGAAATTTCTGTATGTTGGAAATTGTTACCCAAATGTCACTATGCTTGGTTCTAGATAATAAAACATATCACATCAGCTTTGTTTAACCTAATAGCTTGGGATGTGTATCTAGACATTTGTAGGCTTACAGGTTTGGATATACATTGAGTGCACAGTGATTATGTACTTGTTATATTTATTTTACTGATCCATTCTTTAAACTATTTGTTGTATTACAGGTAGTGGTGTTAGCAAGAGGAACACAGCAGCCAGGTACTTTATCCCTAACAACTGAGCCCTGCCTTGTTCTCTAGGAATTTCCAAAAATTCCATGTCAAGCTGTGAGCTATAATCTCTCCAACATATCCAGGAGCTTCCCAGGCTGGAGTCTATGTGTAACAGGTCATTCTTGGTATACCTCTCATATGAAACATTCATTGGGGGGGGGGGTTCTTTCGCTAGGTGCCCAGACTACTTCATCGGACTCTTCTCAAATAGAAGAGGCAGTGACTCTACTCTGAGATCATTCCAGATCAGGTTCATAGCCTTAGGATAGATTATTGTAACCCCACATTTTATGTATTTTACCTCATAAACATGCATACGTACATACATAACACGCATACCTATTTTTATAAAGACTTTTTTTGAAGAAAGTTAATGACTGTCTTCTAATAACAAGAGGCATTAGTGGCTGATTTATTCTGATAGTAATAGAAACTCACAGCCACAGCAGCAGAGGGACAAAGGAGCAGTCTTCCTCAGGTACAAGTCATTTGTGAGGGGGTGCGATCTGAAGTTGAAAAGCTACTGCTTGTTTCATTAACATGAAAGCATTTTTAGTTAGCATTTAAACACTCATGATCCCATGTTAGATAACAGACAGCTGTATAAATGATAGGAAGCAGCTGTTATATAACCTTATAATAGCTGTTTGCTATACTCTACTGCATAGTTGAGACAAATTACTTGAGTTGTTTTCTGCATTTACAAGGTAACAAATCAAAAGAAAAGGGAAAGTGAAGTGGAGGGGATAAGAGAGGAAGGCAGAAAGATGAAAGAGAAAGAGAGGGGCAACAGGCACTGCCACAAGGAATTCTGCAATGAACTAAAAGAAAACTGGTGAGAAAACAGAAAAATAAACTGTCAATGGGAATAATGAGGGGAGAAAAAGGGGCCTATATTACTTTGTCGAAAACTGCCTTCATCGAAACTCTGTTAATTGAACATAAGTCAGCAAACATTCACATCAGCAAATGTTTTACACAGGAAATGGAGTTAGTTGTCCACTACTCTGACCATCATACACAGCGTAGCATATCAAACCCAGCAAGGTGGAGGGCAGCACCGCTACACCCCTTCTACATGTATACACACACACACACACACACACACACACACACACACACACACACACACACACACATAAAACTCCGAAATCACACTGCAGTGGGGAAAAGGGCAAATTTCCTACTGCTGGCCAACTAACTCCGTTCCCTGTGTAAAATGTTCACTGATGTAAACATTTGTTGAAGGGAACATTTTCTGACTTATGTTTGGTGAACAGAAATTCGAGGAAGTTAATCTTCAGCAAAGTAATATAGACCCAAAAATACAGTCTAGACCAAGTGCAGAGGGAAACCATGAATGCAGATATAAGAGTAGAGGAAGTCAAAAAGGCAAATTCAAGATGAAGGAGAGAAAAGCTGGAAGACCAGATGGATTCCCACTGGAATTCTATAAATGTATTGGGAAGAGCAAGAGAGGCAGCTATTCCTAAGGAAGAAGGTGGCAAACTGACAGAAGTTGGACACTGCAGTTGCAACTCATTAATAAATATGGATATCAGGATACTAACAAAGGTATTTATATGGAGACCACATGTAATCCTTACACAGATGGTATAGGAGGGCCACAATACGTTTGTGAAACAATGAAAAGCAAGACAGAACTTGTAGAAGCTAATGGAGTTTATGCATGAGGAAGAAATGAAGGAGGGGAAAGGGAGCCATATTCCTTTGAGCTGTAAATAGCCTTCAGTGCACTAAAGTGGAAATTCCTCTGAGAGGAATTCTACAGGTGGGTTGAGGCAATTTATAAAAAAATCCGAAACTGGGATACTGGTGAATGGAGGCATCTTTAAAGTGGCAGAAGTGAGAAGAAACACAAGACATGACTGCCCACTGTAATTCCTTTTATATGTAAGTGACTCTACTGGTCTCTGAATTTGTGAAATTTGCCATAAGAAAGCTCATAGCAGTATGAGTCATTTGAGATGACTTCAGGACTCAGCTGAAACAAAACAAACATGGCAACTGAAAAAATAGGGAAAGGAAAAGAGGACTAGGACAAATAA
This sequence comes from Protopterus annectens, assembly GCF_019279795.1. NCBI lineage: Eukaryota > Metazoa > Chordata > Ceratodontiformes > Protopteridae > Protopterus > Protopterus annectens. The sequence goes on from NC_056741.1 coordinate 1,238,429,586, forward strand.
AAGAGGTGGAATTTCTTAGGTAAAGATGTACTCACATCATTGAAAAGGATAAACTTAAGAATCTGAAGAAAGTCAAAGAAAATATTGTGAGGTCTGTGGAAAGAAGGATAAAAATACATGAACACTGCTAGGAAAGGTGAATTCAATAAAGATGATGGTGACTGGTGATATTGTATGTATAAGGAATGTAGCAATACACATGAAGCATAATATGCTGCAACAACTACGAAAATAAACTGAAGAATGGTTGGGAAAAGAAAAGAGAAAGGAACTGTAACTGAGTAGGAGGAAAGGTAAGGAAGGTGAGGGCTTCCAGAAGTGTCCAACTTTGCCTTAATCTGTAACATTTCCCCAGGGATAGAAACAGAGGAAAACAAAGCAAGCAAGGAAACAGAGTAAGGAAGCAGGAATTGAAAGATGACATAAGAAAGAAGAATAAAACAATGACAAAACTGGGAAATACGCAAAGGTGACATGGAACAAGTAGGACATTATGAAAAGAAGGGAGCTGGGGAAAGGGATAAGGAGGAAAAAAAAAGAAGACTGGAAAAGATATGGAATCAGAGGAACAGGATCTAGTTCATAAGTCAATAGATGCTCATGAGGTATTTCATTTGTATGGATCTTAAGAAGCCCAGCCTTACATTCACATAGTAATTTTTAGCCCTTATATTTTGCATATAAATAACCCAGAGGTGGGCAGAACAAGGATATGTTGGGGCATTTATTTGTTGCTCCTTTCCATAGCGGACATGGGTCTAAGCCAGGTTTACAGTTAAAAGCATTCTCTAGAGTCTGCTTGTTCCTTGATCTGTTTAAAACTTTCATTTAGTGGCTACAGCTAGGAACTGTAATAGTGTGCATTACTACAATTGCATTTTTATTTAATTACTAAATTGTAAACTGTTTTTTCACACTGAGACTTGTATTTTCTCTTTGTGAGTGTTCTTTCTATGCTTTTAAAGTGAGGTTTCTGTGTTCTGTTCGGGTGGCATAATCTTGATAGAGGCCTGTTGACGAGACCTGGTAGTTTTGTTTGAGCTTCCTGTGTTTCTGGCAGCCACTTTTTGCTGATAGTCTGTCTTCATTATTATTGAGAGTAACAAGGCCTCCTGATCTTCTGTAGTACGAGTGATTGGGTATTAGCAGGGGCTGAGTAGTAATTTGATCTTCTAACTCTTCTATCCTTACTGGTATATAAACCCTGTGTCTTGAAAAGGTTGTGCTTGTTGTATTTATCAGGCTGTGGATTGTATTTCATTACTGAAACCAAGCGGAAATTCCTTAAGATTCCAAGAGCAGGATAAGTTATTTCTTACATTTATTTCACTGAACTGAACTTCTGAAACGCTTATAATTGTGCTATACAGTTGATCTGCTACATTTTGCAGTGTTATAAAACTTTTTTATTGTTTCACTGCATTTATGTACTGTTTTATACTGTTTAACTATTTTCATTGCTAGAAACTGTTTCATTACTATAATTGCATGTTTACTGAATTACTTAACTGTAAACTGCTTTTTCATACTGAGAGTTGCATTTTCTGTTTGTGAGTGCTGTATCTGAGCTTTTCTGTGCATTTTTGATTTTTTGAGGTTTCTGTGTTCTACAGCTAGGAACTGTAATAGTGTGCATTACTATAATTGTCTGTTTACAGTTAAAAGCATTCTCTAAAGTCTGCTTGCTCCTTGAGCTGTTTAAAACTTTCATTTAGTGGCTACAGCTAGGAACTGTAATTTTTCCCACCCACCCTTTCTAGTGTTGTGGTGTTCTTATACTTGGTGGCTTTGCAGTTGCCCGTCCATACTGTATATTTGATCTGTGACACTCCTTCCAGTCTAGTGTCATTAGTTCATTCAATCTAATAGAGAACATTTGTGAAGGCCAACCCACTCAGATTCCTAACGTTGAATTAACTTCTGTTCCAGCTTCTCCATTTCCACTTTACTGGAAAAAAAATTTTTACTGAAAAAAAAAAAATTCTAAGCTTTCCTGTGGCAGGCCTTGTCCAGATACGGATTTGCTGTGTCCAGGACTGTTTGTGAGCTCCTGAGCCCCTCCCCTCACTTAACTAGGGTTAAACTATTCTTGGCGCCATAAAGTCTACTCTTCAAATTTTCCCTTGCAACTAGCCAGCTTTTTAGTTGTAGCACTCAAATCTGTTTCTTTAAGCTCAGCATTTGTTCAGAACTAGTTGTAAGCACTAAATAAGCTACAAATTACTACAGCACTCAACTTTCCTCACTTGTCTAGAGGAAAACAGCTTTTAGTACTTAATAAATAAGCACCTATCCAAGCATGTCTAAAGGTCAGCTCCCAGTGTTTTCTCCTGTCTACCTGATGAATCTGGGCAACTTGGGACAATGCAGCAATTGCCTCATGTACACAGACAACCCTCTCCTCCTACCAACCAACACAGCGACCTGTGAGAGATGCACTTATATAGCCAAACTGGAAGCAAAGCTCGCTTCACCGAAGACTGGACTAGACAGTCAAGAGGAGAAGGTAAACAATTGCACGGTACCACACTCATCACATAGTCCCTCAAAACCTACACCTCCAAAACGCACACACAGAAGCACAAAACACACACCTACATTCACCAAGGCTCTCAGTAAAAATCTGCCCAAACAACCAAGACCTCCAAAGCAGAAATGCAAGCAACCTCCATCCCCCCAACACAACCCAAATGACACATAGCCCACATATTCAGTGTGCCACTCAACTACAGCCCATAAGGCATAAAGTACCTAACACTCTAGTCATAGGTGACTCTATAGTCAGGCACACTGATGTTCCACTCACCAGGCTAAACAAGGAGAAAGTTACTGTCAGCTGTCTGTCGGATGCCAGGATCTGCCACATAACACATGCACTCAGGTCACTCCACAGCAAGTAAAAATATGACTCTGTCATTGTTCATGTTGGTGTGAATGACCTGAGACATACCTCCCTTGACTACATGAAAAGAGACATGGAGGAGCTCTCCGATCTTGTAGCCCAGGCAGGTATGACCCTAGCCTTGAGTAGCATCCTGCCATCACCCAGAATGATACCACAGTACAAGGACAAAGTGATTGATTTCAACAATTGGCTAAGCTTCTGGTGTCATTCTAAGGGAATCCAGTATCTGTCTGCCTGGGATGACATGATCAACAGACCACGCTGCTTTGCCAGAGATGGCCTGCACCTGACGCCCTTGGGATTCCGGATACTGGAAAAGGCTCTTGCCACCCCTATAGTGCCTTTTTTAGGCAAGGTTCAAATGACAAATTCACCACCTTAACAGGTACAAGCAAGCAAAATCTGAGGGTAATGCTACTCAATGCTAGAAGTCTAAACCTCAAAATACACTCACTCGCGGCACTCCTTAAAATGGAGAACATAACAGAGACCTGGTTCAAAGCTCCAGAGAGCACCCCTGCATTACCAGGCTATAACTCATAACATACCTTTCGGCCACCAAACTCGAACCGAAGCGCTAAAGGTGGAGCCGTGTCCATATTCATTAAAGATATCCACACCTCCAAGCTAGTTGTTCAGCATAATGCATCCGAGAATATCCAAGTTCAACTAACTCTGGGCAAAACTGCAATCCAGATTGTAGCTTGCTACAGACCCCCCCCACCATGTCCCACTCCTCTTTTCTTGATACACTGGAAAATATTAAGGTACAACCCAACACCCTAATAATGGGTGATTTCAACTACCCCACCATTAACTGGGAAAACTACTCATGTACCAACTCTTTTCCTCAACGTTTTCTGAAAATCATCAATTCCAATGCTTTGGATCAACTTATCCACACCCCCACCAAGGGAAGCAATATCCTAGACCTGGTCATCACCAACATGGGCTGTTCCACACTAGGGGTCAGCTCCTCATTGGTTAGATCAGACCACAAGCTAATCACCCTAGACATCCACATCCCGCTCCCACCCCCCATTAGGAAAACAACCGTAAAAAATTTCTCCAAAGCCAACTTCAAGCTTCTTAAGACAGAAGTGGCAAACTTCACGACACCCATGCAGATGGACAATAGAGGTACAACTGCTGAATCCTACACAAATGCACTTTATAAGCACTTACATGAGTGCATGGATTGTGCTATCCCTAACAGAGCCAAGATGCTATCATCCAAAAAAGGAAGCCAATCTGGTGGTCTTCTGCCATAAACAAACTCTACAACAGAAGAAAGAAACTGTTGCAAAAAGAGTAAAATCCAGCAATTGGAGAAACTCCCTGGTCAGCCTCACTAAGATGCTGAGATCCCTCATAAAATCCTCCAAAGCTAGTTATGAAAACAAAATCGCCACTGATTCTAAAGACAACCACAAAGCATTCTATAACTATGTCAAGAATCTCAATGGCAACACTCAGATCTGCTCTGAGTTACAGCACAATGACACTAAATTTACAGAACCAACTGATATTGCCAACTCCACAAATGGGGGGTCACAACAGACCCCAGGAACTACCGCCCCATTAGCCTGAGGAGCCTGGTCTGCAAGGCCATGGAACGTATCATCATGGAACTCATAAACAAAGACATTGGAAATCTCCAAACTCTGGACCCCACACAGTTCCAGTTTGTAAAAGGCAGATCATGTCTCCTAAACCCGATAGACTTCTTTGAAGCAGTCACCAAAGCCATAGATGAGGGTAAGGTGGTTCACACAGCCTATCTAGATCTCGCCAAGGCTTTCAACACCATCCCCCATTCTGGATTTATAGATAAACTCACTAAACTAGGTATAAATTCCTATGTCACAAGATGGGTTTCCAACTGGCTCACTGACAGAACCCACACTGTGAAAGTAGCAGACTCCAAGTCAGACTTCAGATCAGTGACAAGTGGAGTACCACAGGGTTCAGTCCTGGGTCCTCTCGTGTTTGGTATCTACTTCTCTGAAGTACAGGCTAACACAGAAGGTCTTTGGCTAACTAAATTCACAGATGACTGCAAGCTAGGAGCCATAATCAAAACTTCTAATGATATGGACATCCTACAAAAGGGCCTCACTGAGACAGATACCTGGTGTCAAAGCCATGGTCTCAAGTTCAATGCCAAAAAGTGCATTGTCATCCCCTTTGATAAAAACTCTGTACCCATGAACTTTCACATAGGAGGTAGTCTACTTAACACCGAAAGTGTGATAAGAGACCTTGGGACACAGGTGGACAGTAGTCTCTCCTTTGATAATCACATTGCAACAGTGGTCAGGAAATCCTTCTATGTGGCACACCTCATCACAAACGGTTTCTCATCCAGAAAAAAGAGGTCATTGTTCCCCTTTACTCATCACTCATTAGACCCATTGTAGAGTTAAACGCCCCTTTTGGTATGTACCTCACAAGACATCTACAACAACTGGAACGGCCGCAAAAATACCTCACAAAGAGGATTACTGGCCTCAAACAGATGCCTTACGCAGACCGACTCAAAAAATTCCAGCTTTATTCCGTCGCATATCACCTACTCAGAGGCGATCTCTGCCTAACATACATAGCTATGTCAAACCCAGAGATGTTAGATATGCTCCACTTAACAGAAATCCCAATCCCTCTGAGCTACGCGGTCTAGAAACCTAAATCTTGTCACCACAATAAGCAGAACATGCTGGAGGGATAGATTCCTGTCCCAGAGACTTCCCATACTCTGGAACAGACTACCTATCTATGTGAAACAGAGATCCTCATTAGCACTCTTCAAGAAAAATCTTGATGATTGGATGGGTAATAGGAAATTCACCCCGGGAATCACTTTTGTGGTTCTGCTTAACAGGGGCACAGGAAAATAATTTTCTTGGTTGGCGAAAGCCAGGGTACCTTTTTGGCTAGGCTTGTATAGGCCCTAGGGCCAATAGCCTAGTACCTACCTATGAACCTATAAGTTATGCTTTCCCATCCAGTCATTCAAATTTTGTTCGAATAGCGGAAGAGAAGTACTTTGCCTTATGGGGGGTGAAAGATGGTTCCAAAGGATCACTATTCTCTGTGATACATATATATATATATCCCTCCAACATGTCCTGTTTATGTCGCAAAAGAGAATGAGTTCTCTAAGAAGACTGTGAGGGAAGGAGAGAAAATATTTTAAGCCCATAGAGGAATTAGAGAACAATAATACCGATTACCTAACCGGGAATGGTGAAGCTATTTAATTCTGTAGGAGGACTGGGCTGGGGGGTAGCACAAATATAAAAAAGGAAGTGAAAAAACAAAAAGGAAATCCAATGGAAGATAAAGAGGCAAAATGAAAAATGATGTTCGAGGGGTCCCCTACTAAAATGCTGATACTCAAAATGCCGAGTGCTGACAAGCTAAAAAAAAGACTGAAAACTGAGGAAAAGAGTGAATCTTGAAGATCACTTTTTTTCTTTAAACTTATTTTTTGCAGGGGTCCAAACCCTCACACCTCCAAACTTACATAAACCAACTCCAAGATCACCATACCTTGGAGTAAAGGGAATATTCCAGGAAATGTCAATCTCAGGCTTAATGTATGTAAGATCAGTTTTTGGCCATTTAGTCTCCGTGTTTTGGGACTTACTGTAGTACATCTCGATATTTCAAATAGTTACCTATTCAAGGATCTAAGATAAAAGGAAGGAAAAAGCATAAATAAGGGAAAATGGCATTCAGAATCAGAAACATTCCTGAAGTGGCCAATCATATAAAGGCATATAGCACAGCAAGTCTCTAAGGTAATTATCAATTCAAAAGGAAGCATTTCAACTAATTAAGAAATTTGTTTATATAAAAGACGGTGCCAGTAAAATTAAAAGGTGTATCACAGGTGTGAATACAGAATTTGTGAACAGCAATAACTTGCATGTAGCATGCACACAGCTATATGCATACACTAACACAACTTCACAATGCTGCAATAAGTTTTAGTCATAAAAATAGGGAAGAAATGAGAGCACAGGGCAATCAGGAAGGGGAAGGAGCAAGTAGAGGCACATACAGAAGGGCATAGGGAAGGAAAGAGTGGGAATAGGAAGAGGGAGAAAGGGTATACTTTTTTATATGAGGGAAAAGATACCGTTTTTATATTTTTCAAAAATGGTGGGAGGGGAAGGATGTAGTAGGAAAGCAGGGGAAGGAAAGAGGGTGCAGTAATGGAAGCAGGGGCAAGTGCAAATAAATACTAAACACTTACAAAGTCCAGTGGGGAGGTGCTGATACAAACAAGGGCACAAAATAGAGAGACAAACACTGACAGATGGAGAATTGGACTACAAATAGGAGGGTGAAGTGACACACAAGGAAGGAGAATAACATAATTTGTGATAGGGTTCATAGGTTCATAGGTGTGTACTAGGCTAATAGCCCTGGGGCCTTTACAAGCCTAGCCCATAGGATCACCCTGGCATCATGCCACTCAGCCTTAGTTCCTAGTGCCTCTGTTGAGTAAAGCCACTGGAGTGATCCCAGGGGTGAATTTTCTATTTCCCATCCACTCATCAAGATTTCTATTGAAGACGGCCAGTGAGGTGTTCTGCTTGACATGTATGGGAAGTCTATTCCATAGCATGGACAGTCTCTGGGTTATGAACCTGTCCTTTCAGTACATTGTGTTGATTGTGGTAATGAGGTTGAGGTCTCTGGAGCATGTGGTGCAGACAAGACCCATGCATAGGTTAGCATCTCCACAGGGCCCTTACCTCAGTTGGCACACTAGACAGTGCCAGGTAGCAGTGGAACTATGCTTGTTGCAAAAAGACATTCTACAAGAGGTCAATGCAGGCTTCAAGCTGGCTGTCCACTAACTCCATCAACACTTCCTTATGCCCCAACTGGTAAATATTCTTGGACCTACTAGCAGTGCCTTCAGAGGATGCAGTAACATCTCCCTCAACTGATTGACCACTGGATGCCACAAAGGAACTCTCCATGTCACCTCCTGACACATTACCTATATTATCCCATTAATGAGGAAAGCCTGGGGTATGATGAAGACCTAGTAGAAGAAGGCAGGGTAGGATGATGGACAGGGCAACGCAACTGCACCACAGACACAGCTTTGTCTGACAAAGCATAAAGTAGTAAAAGGAATGGAGACAAATAAAACAACAAACATCAAAAAAATATAAGGAAAGGATAGTGAAAAAGATAAAGGGAGAGAGACAGAAAAGCAAAACATTAATATAATGTCTGTGTATGGCTGTCTGGCCTACAGTTAGCTGTAGAAAAACTACACATCTGCTAGTTTTGCAATGATCTTAGGAAGCATAATTATGATGAGGCATAACAAGGGATTCACTCTTATATGAAGACATGGGTTCAAAGATTCTGCTATCTGGGATATTACCAATGGCCCTAAGGTGCTATGTAATAAATGTGCTAGTGGACAGCAGAGTAGGCCATGGAAGATGTGAGGGTGTGCCCATATGGATATGATGTGAAGGAAGTGGACAAGAAGGTCCTTTGTAGACATGGTCAGTAGTACATAATATGCAGGCCAATATGTCCACCATGCCAATGTGGTGTACCAAAGAGAGATAATACAGTGGTAGTATCATGGGTAGCTGTCAGAGTATGCTGGGAATACTAAAACATAAGATTGTCTTTACTACAAGGTAGAGTAGTCATAAAGGCAGAATACTATGGATATGCTATTCATAAGTAGCACAGGCAAGGGCATGTTGTGGGGCAGTGCACAGCAAACATGGAGAAATGTGTACATTGCACATCTTAGTGCTGCCAGAGCTGTGGCAAAGTGCAGAGTGCTTTAGCAGGCCAACAGCTGTGGCTATGTGGCACTGCATTGCAGTAGGTATGCTGTCAGGACATGTTTTGACAGGCATGTATTTGTCACCATGATGATGTGAAAGCAACAAACATATCCTGTGAGTATGTGGATCACTTCCCACGTCAACCCTTACAAAAACAGGGAAAAATGAAAAGGCACATGAAAATATATCCTGCAAGGGCCTTGGACCCTCATGGGAGTTCCTAAGCAGGCACACCCTATGGTGTCTATACATATGATGCAAAAATACTTTTGACTCCACAAAGTACTATCTGGGATACCTGGCACTCTCAATGACTTCTGAAACCATAGACACTTAGCAGTTAACAGTCCAGAGGATATGGTAGCACATTCTCGTTGATGCATATTGCTTAAGCCAACAGTTGATAAACAACATTGGGTACCGAGTTTCCTAGGCATATCACTCTGTAACCATATAGCTATATATGGATCCTTAACAGAAAGATGAAACTCACAAAAGCGAATATCAAAAGACCAAACAGAGAACATCAAAAACCTGGACATTCAAAAAACAAACAATAAAATCTGTGTTTTTGCAGGGGGCAAACCCCACTACATACCTCACATCCCTTGCTAATTATATACAAAAACTCCAAGATCACACTTCAGTGGAGAAAGCAGGAAGACTTCAATCCCCACTGTACAGTGATCCCACACAATTAAGGTCTTTGTTGTTTGACCTTCCTAGTTTTCACTGTTCATGGTTTGGTCATTTGACACTCACTTTTGTGAGCTTTCATCCTTCTGATAGGGAAACACACATGCCCACGCATGCGCGCACATGCACACACACACACACACACACACACACACACACACACACACACACACACACACACACACACACACACACACACACACACACACACACACACACACACATACATATTTATGGCATAATAGGTGGTGTTAAGGTAGAAGTAGCACAATGGCATGAGTGTGGTACTAACACAGTGCCCATATTTGATTTCAGTTTTGATCTTGCTTCTTTGGGCCATAATGATAAGGTACATTTATCCAAGTACCTGCTGGGGTCACTAACCTGCCTACATATCAGTCGACTGGATTGCTGGCACTGCAGTGAAGCATTAGAGGTGGTGCTGTACTACTGCTTTTGTCATCCTTTGGATGAGATGTTAAAATGAGGTCTCATCTGCTTGAGTTGGTGGCAGCTCAGGTGGGTTTAAAAGAGCACATGGCACTTATCAAAAAGATAGGGGATGTTCTCCAATCCCTAAACCAAACTTTCCCCAAGTGGTATAAATACCATCTTGGGTGTCCACTGAAAAGATGCCACTAGCATATTAGGATTAACCTGGTCAACGAAATATAAAAATAAATTAATTAAATTAAAAAAAGAAATAATAGCTACAAGTGCACAGTGTGATAAAACTGTGATTCAGAGACATTAACTGCATGAAGAAAACAGCTGTAGACATTGCTGTGCTCATCACACTGTGGAATTTGCTGCTAGTAGCAGATGCATATTGACCTTTTTGGATACAGGTTCAAGCTTTGAACTTTCAGTAACATTACACCTTTGGTAAATGAACTGAGAACAGTGCCTACAAATGTTATGAAACTGCTTTGGTACCATAACTCTCAGCTACACAGATCTGCCCAGAATGTCCAGATTTTTGCCTCATATTTTTGGTCTGATCCTTGTAAAATTTGTGATTTTCTGGACTTTTTTTTGGCAAGCATGCTCATGACTTTTTGTTTTGTTTGTTTGTTTAGGGGTTCATTCAGGCAAATAAAGTCACACCCCATTTATTGCAGACATGCCATATTTTGGCCTTTTTTACCTTGTCAGTTCAGCATAAGTGGATTGTTTGGCTATTCTTTAGAACCATCTTTGCTGTGCAGACACATGATTTGGGAATCAGGCTTGATTTTTAAGTTCTGTATTTCTAAAGTATAGCTGTAAAGACTCTTGCTTGGCTGGGTCTTTCTTGCAGTTTTTACTGAATGGTTTGTCTGTGTGAGCTATTTTTCTTTTCTCTGGATGTTAGTTGGGATATTTTGTAAGAATCTTAATGCATATCAATATCAGGCTTGATTTTATGTTCTTTGTTTTGAAAGTATAGCCAAAAACCACTTACGCTGTACTAACAAAGTAAAAAAGGTCAAAACATGACATGTTTACAGTTAGCAGGGTTTGACTTTATTGGCCTGACTGTAACTATAAAGACTTCAAAAAGTAAAATGTCACAGGCATTCAGAAGCTCTGCAGCAAAAACACTTTTAAGTGTTCATTTACATATATCCCATGTGCCTTCACTATAGGAGGTTTGAAGTATGACACAGTAAGGCACTTGCTCGGCTGGCTCTTTCTTGCAGTTCTTATTGAATGAGTTGTCTGTGTGACCCGTTTACCCTCTGGTTTAGATGTGGTAGAGTTTGGTGGAAGAAACCATTTGAATCACATCTGCAAGAGTGTAATTTCAATGGACCTTGTATTGTAACTCCATAAGTGATGGGCACACTCTCCTTTTCTAACCATCTTCTGCAGTAGTCAATGGCTGTGGAAGAGGGTGGTCTTTGTTGGGGATGGGTAGATTAAATTATAAGCATAACCATGTAGACTTGGTGCTGCTCTTTGGCAGTTTTGAGGTGAGCACATTTTCATTCCCTGTTGTTTCAAAGATTGTGTTAGGAGAGGTTTATTACAAAGCCTACATTGCATTTATGGACTGTATTGTACTATATCCATAAAATATTGCTGTATGCCAACAGTGGATGAGGGTGGCCCCTTCAGACATACATGTGTAAGAAGCATTATATGGGTCATACTGAGTGGGGTCATTGCCATGTTCGAGGATGGCCTGCCTTAAGCCATAGCCTACTATCTTGCTGTACATATACTACCACTTGGTGTCTTATTCCAATGTTCTGCAATCATGCAACATGCATACATTGTCACTGATGGTGTATGATGTAGGCAGGATGGGTTACAATAAGGCTGCGGTACAGTGCACTGTTGGGCCCTGTGGCATAACACTACATATAGGATCAGATAGGACAGACATGAGCACACTTTCACCCATCCACACATGTAATTGAGTCAGTAAGGGTGCTGTTGAGGGCCCTTGACATACAGAGCACATGACACACTCCAGATTTCCCTATTTTTTAGCAGGTTCTTCTTTGCAGGTTAATGCTGCTGCTTGGTGTGTGTCATGAACACACTGCTCATGTCATATCCGGCGTTGCTGAATTGCTGGCAGCTGCACTGGACAGATATGCTTATTTATATGTGACACAGTTTTGACACTGTTGTGCGGTACTGAGATGTGGGTGGAAAGGGTATAGTAAGATAAGACCTTACATTTGTATCATATTTACAGGAACACATACCCGAGAAAGAAAGGAAAAGGAAGGATAAGTTCTGCCATCGGAGAATGGCATTCTCTTTTATGCCCCCCATGACAATGTTTGGCAGATACAGCTAACTGATAGGAAAGGCAGTGCCTTTCAACAGTGAGTGTTTTGGTAACTTGTTGAACAAGTGAATGCAATTTCTTGCCATAATTGAAGATATGACCAAGTGCATCATAGGGTTACTTACATTATTGGTCATGGTTGCTACTAGGCAAGGTGCCTCATTTGGGGTCCACTGGCAAAGTTACCATTAACAGACACTGAAAAGCTTCTGTCTGGGGGCATGCCAGATCTCTCAGTCCTGGTGGAGAGCTCAAACTTCAGGTGTCCATTGGTCCTAGGTGGGTATTACCTAACATGTATAACATACAGTGTGACCTGCCTGACTTAGACCCATAGCCCTAATTGTGGATATATTGTTGTTATAGGCATGCCAGGACTTCAGCAGCAATATAAATCTGCACAAGGTATATGACCTATACAGTATGCATGTCACTTTGTCTTATAGTTGCTCAAACAACTGGGATGGTATGTTTGAAAAGAGTGCATTAATACAATTGAGTATGTTTATGTGTTTTCATAGGTATCTTGGCATCACAGTTCTCCTTTGTGGATATTAGCATGAATAATGTCAGGTTACTGTCTGAGTCCCATGATGATGGCTGCCATGGTCCTACATAGTCTGGGGTCATGTTGGCAGTGTTAGACACAGGAAATGTTACAAGCATACCCCAAATTGAAAATTGAAAGTGCCCTGGCCAACAGCATTGCAGTCTGGTATGGGAGCTGTAACAATCAGGATCGGAAGGCTCTCAAGAGAGTAAGGTCAGCAGAAAGAATCACTGTCACCTCCCTTACACCTCTAGAGGATCTGCACAAATACCAGTGCATCAACAAGGCCAAAAAGATTTCCAGCGATCCAATGCATCCTGCTAATGGTCTGTACACTCACCTGTCCTCAGGCAGGAGATACAGAAGCCAGCATTGTAAGACCACCAGACTAAAAAAACTGTTTCTTTCCATTCTCCATTAGACTGTTGAACCCTTGGGAAAAAACAACTGTTAAATAACTAGCCTTCAAGGCGCTTATTTTATGGATGTGCAATAATTAAGTGCAATAGTAAGGTAGCTCACCTACACACTGAGGCACTGTAAAGGGCAATATACAAACTGTGCAATAATTCAGTCTATTCATGGATATGCTCCAATTATTTCAATTTTACTTTGACAATATTACCTTCATTTTGTTCCCTTGTCTTCTTTTCTGGGATGGGTGTGGGTCACTGCTGTCCTACTTTGTTTATTAATTGCTACTTATTAAATTTCTACTGTGATATTTTATTAATTTTTCTTTGTCTATATGTGCAACTGTTTCCTGCATTGAGAAAGAATCTTTGTAATTTCGTTCAGCTACACTGCTGTGTAGTTCTGATTGACAATAAAGTTTTCTTTGACTTTGACTTTTGACAAATTAAAGAATGAATAAATAAATAAATAATTATATCAATGAATCAATGAGATGTCTTCGGAAGGAGTACAATGTGACTATTATTACTCTGTGTCTTACGTAATCATTAAAATTCTTCAGTATGTTAAGATTTTCTGTCTTATGTCCTGCCACATGCTGAAGGTATGTCAGTGGCAGGCAGCTTCATATATTTGCCAACAGTGAAGGATGGCTACCATCAAATCATTATTTTCATTCTATCTGTCCCTTAAATACTGTAGCATAAGTTTGTTTCTCCATCTCTATCACTGAAATGTTGGGAATCTAGTTTTGCTATGGTAGGTGAGTTATTCTATATTATATGGTTAGGGTGTCAGACCTGGCAGGAAAAAGATTTCATTTCGATAGAAAATTTCTGAGTACCTATCTTTCCTTACAAAACATAAGTAAGAGTTTCCTCATCCTCCTCATGCAGAAGTGCAGAAAATGGAGCTCAATGTTTAAATGTAGTCTGTGTTTCATGTACCATCCTACATGCAAGTACTACTCAGTATATTTATTCTTCTGTAATAATCTATATTATATTTCTCAAAAGTAATACATTTTCTGCTTTGAAGAAATATTTTGAGGTACCAGCTGCTGTCTAGGCCTAAAACAATTTCAAGGCATGCAGTACCTGTGATTTTTTGTTTTGCCCTTGTTTTTTTTTCTTAAAAAAGAAGAGGCAACAGCAAGCCCACTAAGGCTACTGAAGCTGAATTGAACCCCAACTAGCATCATTGACTCAAGGAATATACCCAAAGCTCTATTCATTTTTTCTGATATGATTTATGAAAGCCTTTTCTTGTTTTTTTTTTTCTGGGGGATCAACTATTCACAATGTCTATTGTGTTCTTGTCCTCTAAAGTCAAGTCAATGAAGATAGCAGCTTTGCCTTTGCAACCATTTTATTCAATAAATAGACAGCATTACTGATGCCAGAACCAAACAACATCAAAGTAACCTCAACACAGAAGATATAGCTTATAAACCTTTGCAATGAATGCTAGTTGGCATAACCAAGTCCATTCCAGCTAAGCTTTGGAGTCCAGGTGTGTAAACCAAGCTGCCTCGGACATCCTTACAAAGATCGTTTGGCCTTGTCTCCCAATCCAAGGACTGCTTGCCTTGCCCAAGACTTAATACTCAAACCAACCTGACCAACCTGGAGAGGCTGGTGAAATAAAACTGGGGAATACAAAGATGGGAAGCTACAAGGCAGCCACCAACCAGCATACAGGCCATGCTGTTCCCCCCAAAATCACCTCCCCCAGGGTTAACATAACATCACACAGCCAATCTGATATCAAGTGCATCTTCAAAAAAGTCTCCAATTGATAATGTCCAAACTGAATAAGTCAAATTCCAATCATTTTAGGTAGACTCCATCAGGGTTGTAAAAATCTTTCTTGGGTTTTGCCAGATCTTTGTGTTCAATCACTTGTACATCTATTTGGACAGATGCTCTAGCCACTCTGTAGTTAATAAATCATCTGGTGACTCCAATCGCTGTGCCCCCCACACCCCCCCTAACTATATATTCTAACTCCAGGGTCACACTACAGTGGGGAAAGGGGCATATTCCATTTACTTGCCAATAATACTTGTCGGTCATATGAAGTGTCGGTCAAATGAAATTTCGGTCAAATGGGGTCTGGCAAATGGGTGTTGGTCAATCGGATCTGCCCCCAATTTCCACCCGCCCCCAGCACATCTACATTTATTCCTCCTAAAGCCACTCCCTCTGCCACACTACTCCAATCAATATCCCACTTCCAAAACACACCCTCCTTTTTTCCCGCCAAAACCAACTTACAGTCAACTCCCCTTCTTTATCTTACATAACCAATCCCATTCTATCCCCACGCACAAACCACACCCCCCAATCTAATACAACTCCCCATACACTACTACATAGATAACATCTATTTCCTATATAGATATTATCTCCTATCTACCTTACTTCTCTACTTTAATACTTTTACTCTATTAAACCCTTTCCCATCATGCTCTCTAAACTCTCCTTCGTCTTCCTTTCTCTATTACTACTCTTTACCTACCAGCTTTCCCAACCCATAATTTCCATCCACTTCTAACCCTTTCACACAACTAATCCTCACAACTTACCTTTCCCACACTCATACTCTCTTATCTCCCCCCACTTATACCCCTCAAATAACCTCCTTCTTTTTCGACACAAACTTATCCACTACCACACTAACTCTATCATCACAACTACTAGCAAAGCCCTCCAATTCACAAAAGAATCCAATCTCATCTCCTTGCTAACTACTCACCTAAATTATTCCATACTACATCTGATTAGCACTCTCATATCTGGAGACATCCATCCTAATCCTGGCCCCACCACTACATCCACCATAAATAAATCCCTACTAATCACTTCCTTAAACTCCCAAAGTGTAGTAAACAAAGTCCCAAACCTTCAAGCTTGGCTCACATACAATAAACCTGACATCCTCTCTATTTCTGAAACCTGGCTAAAACCACAAATTAAAGACTCTGAAATAGTCCCTCCAAACTACTCCATCATAAGAAAAGACAGAGCTCACAAAAAAGGTGGAGGAGTAGCCCTTCTATATTCTTCCTCCCTAGTAGTTTCTCCCTATAACAAACCTATCCCACACTTTAACAATGCCGAACTTCTCCTTACACTACTACAAATCAATAACTATAAACACATATGTATAGCTTCCCTTTATATCCCCCCAGGGGATAATATCTCTATACTCGAACTTATCCTTTCCTGGCTATCTAGTAACATTAGTAATGAAACCATAATCCTAGGAGATGTAAACATTAATTGGGCCCTTATCCAGTCTCCTACAAACACCACTAACATCAACCTCTACAATTTCACACAACTGATCACTTTGGTAACTCACCCAGCCAAAAACCCCTCCAATGGGAGTATATTGGATTGGATTCTAGTCTCCCATCCACACTATTTAACCAACAGTGGCACTCTTCCCGACCCACTTGGTGACCACATACCCACCTTTACCCACCAGCTTCCCACTATCCTTCAATGAACCCACAACTATATTACTATCCGTGACCAAAAAAACTTCAACCCAATAACCTTTTCAAACTCACTACAAGCAGTTAATTGGAACTGTCTAAAAACACTACCTCTAGACAATGCAGTCTCATACTTCAACTCAACATTCTTAAAATTACTTGACTCCCAAGCTCCCTTACGGACAAAGAGAATAAAAACTAAATCAGCCCCATGGCTGTCCAAAAATACTCTTTCTACCATGAGACAAAGAGACAAAGTCTGGGCACGCTACCAAAAACATAAGACAACTCAACTCCTTAATGAATACAAAATGCTCCGAAATAAAGCAAAAAAACTCATTACCTTTGATCGACAAAACTATTTCTCTACACTCCAAAACCATAACAAAAACAACCCCCAAAAATTCTGGAAAGGGATCTCCACTCTCCTCCACCCCAGCAAACTAGATACTCCTACCCCAGACCCAAATTCTCCAGATCATGATCTAGCCACCCAATTTAATTCTTTCTTCATTGACTCTATTTCCAAATTGACCTCCTCATTCTCCATCTCCTCTCTATCATCCAATACCCCCTCACCCACCCCCACTGTGTCTACATCTACACCCTACTCCCCACCCACTAACTTCACTACCCCCTCTTCTACACAAATTCTATCCTCATCAACACCTCCCCAAAATCCCCCCCCCAGACTGCACTCTCTTCTCTTTAAATCCCATACCTACATCTACTATCAAGAAACTCCTTCAGAAATTGAAACCATGTACCAATGCTCCTGACAATATCCCTTCTTACTTTCTTAGTATGGCTGCTGAAAGCCTTGCCTACCCCATTAGCATCTTAATTAACCGTTCCCTACAAGAATGCATAGTTCCCCAAATTTGGAAACAAGCCTTTATTATACCACTACACAAAGGTGGTAACAATAATAACGTCACTAATTTCCGTCCCATAGCCATCCTGTCCCCCATTTCAAAAATCCTTGAAAAATGTGTGCAACTTCAACTCCTTCCCCACCTCCTAGACAATAATCTTATAACTCCCACACAGCATGGTTTCAGACCTAATCATAGCACCATGACTGCCCTTCTCTCCTTCCTTGAAATCGTTAATAAAGCCCGCGACTCTGGACTAATTGTTTCCACCTTACTCCTTGATCTTTCCAAAGCCTTTGATACTATCTCACACAACCTGCTCTTAACTAAACTCTCCAAACTCTACCTATCCTCCTCCTCTTTGAACTGGTTCTCTAGTTATCTATCTAACAGAAATCAAGCTGTAAAATGGAAAAAAAGCCACTTCCTCCTTCCTTAGTACCCCTACTGGAGTTCCACAAGGCTCCATACTGGGTCCTCTTCTCTTCAATATCTTTATCAATGACTTCCACAAATCAATCCCTTTCTCTAGCATCATCCAATACGCGGATGATTCTGCTATCATCTGCTCCGCCTCCTCTATCACTACACTACAAAAACTTACTCAAGATGCCTTCTCTTCCACAGAGCAATGGATGCTAAGCAATCATCTAGCTCTCAATGCTACCAAGACCAAACTAATGTTATTTACTCCCTCCAAAGTTACTCCTCCCAACATAAATTCATTCTTAATTACTAGTCAAAACAACACACCTCTCAAAACAGTGTCAGAGACCAAACTACTTGGGGTCCAAATCGACAACCAACTTAAATTTAACTCCCACCTACAAACAAACATCAAAAAACGCATCAAAAACTTGGCATGCTTTATAGACAGAATACCTACCTCACATCCGCCACTAAAATCACTCTCTCTACTTCCTTCCTTATCCCCTCCCTTCTCTATGGTGCCCCACTACTCACTAATCTTCAGTCCTCATTAATAAAACAGCTTACCTCCTGCTATAACAAAATTGCAAAATTCGCCACCAGCCATAAGTCTTCCACTCACCACTGTCTCTCCCTCCATAAGCTAAAATGGCTAGAACTTCCCAAACAACTAACTTACACTCAACTAACTCTAGCCCATAAGCTTATTCTAAACCCTTCCCTCTGTCCCTCCCTTTCCTCTGCCTTTAAAATGCACCTACCTAACAGAGTTCTAAGGTCTAATAATCAAAATCTACTAGAAGTCGTAAACCTACTCATCCCCAGGCAAAAACTTCTTTCCTTCAGCCTCGCCTCTGGAACTCCTTACCACCAAACATCCGCACCACCTCTAACCACTCTACCTTCAAGAAGTCTCTTTTCTTACACCTAGCATCACAGTGGGAATGCTCTTGCTCCCACCCCACATAACTAACTCTACTTAATGTCCTTTAATATCACATCCTACTTTTAGCTACTATGCTTGTTCTCTAATTTGTATTAATGTTTTGCATATGTTCTATTGCTAGCATGTTTTTTTTTTCCTCTCAATGTATTAATTGTTATGACTGCTATTATATATCTGATTAGTTTCACTTTATTCTGCCTACATTGTATTAATAACTTTCTGTCCCTAGACTGTCTCTGTGGAATATTATATGTACTTTTGTTTTTTGGAACTTTTCTCCCCAGGACTCCATTGAAAACGGGTTCTTTAAGGCCCAATGGACTATCCTGGTAAACCAACTGCAATAAATAAATAAATAAATAAAATATTTTTTCAGTCTGCCTACCTAGCTACCTAGCAAAGACCCATGTCCTCACCTGAATGGCCACTGGCAGACAGCTCCATAACGACACCAATACCCTCTTGATCAAAAATAATCCTCCAAGCCACTGTTGAAGTGGCCCAAGGACAAGCAGGTTTACAAATAAGACTTCCATATATTTTCCACATATTTTTCAGTATATGTCTTGCAACACCTAAATGCAACATTCTGAATGAGGCATCACTAGCAATTTGTAGAACAGTACTGAGCCTGTATTTATTTCATTTTAGTAATTCTCTGTTCTAAGAATCATCTTCAACATGTTATTTTAGCAGTCATTTGGCATTTCTAAAGTTTTTGTTTTTTACAGTTTTCCCAATATTGCTCATGCATTCCAGGCTGTAGCATCCGGGCCTTGCAAAGCATACAGCATTTAGATTTAACTCCATAAGATACATGAGACTTAATCTCACTTGGTACTTAAGTTTAACTTCCATGTCTCTGAGAATTGTTGCCCCATTCCACATCTTCCATGTCTCTGAACATTGTTGCCCCATTCCACTAGATATCATCAAAACAACTGAATTCAGCTCATAAAACCTTGGCTACATTTGCATATATTATACCAGCTCAAGTAGTCTGTAACTCTTTTCAAAATATTTGAGCATGTGAAGAATATGAGCAAATACAGCACTTGTAAAATGTTATTTCTTTGCACTAGGCAGACATATGTATGGCCATACTGAATATCAGAAATCAAACATATACACTTCCATGCTGACTTCACTTACCATACAAATGTTATAGAAACCTTTACATGTAGTATAATTCTTTAATCAGGTTTAAGGTGGACTTGGTGTGCTAGCATTCACTGGGAGACAAAGAAATGTAGACCCATCAATTTATTCGTTTTTTTTGTGACCTTGTACTTCAGATATCTGTATGTTACTTTCCTCCTTTTTAGAAACGGTTGTTTATTTTATCTATACAGAATTCCCACACACCACCTCAAAATCCTTGAATGTGTTCTGTGTTGTGTGGATGTATGCCTTTTTGTATTAAGACCTTCTCAGTTCTTATCCTTTTCTGGATTACTGATGCCTGTCTGTCCATGCTGGTTCTTAGGGACATGCATGTCATAAAATGCACACAAGTCAAACTCTAAATGTGATGACCATCAGTATGTAATAAAGAAATATTTACATTAGCACCTTAAAACTGAAATGTACATCTTCCTAAATTAGCAGAGCTATCATTAGGAGAAAATTCATTACCAGGCTTTAATGATAAATAACAATATTTACTAATAAATGTTGAAAATATATTTATCATGTAAATATATTAAAATAATAATAAATAATGTGATATAAATAAAATGATTGATGCAAACCTAGAAAAATGTGTGTTGTTCCAGAAAGGTTTGTAAATCAATGATGGTGAACCATGATGCACATGCCAAAGGTGAAACACCACGATGTTCTGGGTGACATGTCAGCATTCACCAACACCTGAGTTACCAAGGAAACTGCTTTTGCATTCTTTGCTCATGTGAAGTGCACTGAATTATTTTGTGCCAGGAGCCAGTTCAACAACACTGCTGCAGAGCTAAGGAAGTTATTAATCTCAAAGACTTATCAGAGATTTGGGATGCATGGCTAGGCTTAAAAAGTCCCTTGCGGTTGTTAGCCTAGTGAGCACATATGAACCTATGACCCTATGAACTGTTTTGGTATACTGTCTCAATAGAGTCTGCAAAGGGCAGTGCTGACATTGTTTTCTCTTTGTGGTTACACTTGAATGAAGAACAGCAGAAAGGGCTAAGAAATGAGTGAGACCGCTTATAGGTGTCCGCATATCCCCACCAACAGTCCCCCCATGTACAACAGCAATTATGTAGAAATAAAATGAACAAACCCTTTTTTTAAAAAAAATCTGATTAAAGCTAACCGTAGGTGCGAGGGTGTGCCCGACACATAACTACAGTTAATGCAGCTTAAATGGCTGAAGAGGATACAAATGAAGATATATGCAAACAAAGCAGTGTAGCAGTAGTGTAGTGGGCAGAGCATTTGCTTTATGAGCAGCCATTCCCGGTTCACCTCCCACAGCAGTACATTCCATTTCTCATGGAAAAGCATGTCATGACCAATATTTTTGTTGCATAACCCATTAATTAACATATATTTATGAACTGGAGTACTGCAGTAAATGCACATGTGAGGTGTAAGTGCCATAATGAATAAAGCACTAGTAAGCAGGTTTAAGCACCAATAATCAGTAGTAAGCCTATATAAGCACTAGTAAGTGGGTTTAAGCTGTTTGCGTGGGGGTAAGCAATGCGCACACAGGTTAAGCAATTTTAAAGATAACTGTCTGTAAGCATATGTAACCAGAGGTTAGCAGTGCTTACCCTCACGCAAACCCGCGCAAACTCACATACAAATGCTCAGAAGTGCCTTAATCACTCTGTATCCAACGGCCCTTGTTCTGCCCATCAACAAAATAAACAGCCTGCCAGGTCTTAAATCCAGGACCCTATACACTATAGTCACAGCAGTTAACCACCAAGCCACCACAGAAATACAAAAGAATACGGTATCAGCAAACAAGTCTTCATCATAGTAAAATCAAACTAAACCTGTGAAAGGAATCAGTATACAGACATATGTGTCTTAACCCACTACATAACATAAATATGTGAACTGGAGTACAGCAGTAAGCCCAGAAGTCAGGTGTAATTGTAATAGAGTGTCGAAGTCCCCAATAAAACACAAGGATCTCATACAGTGTACGTATACATGAATCATGGATACCAGGCATACATATAAGGTGTAATGAATAATAAATTAATGCCAACAAGGAAATATAATGCACAGTCAAGTATATGCAATGCTAAGCATTGCACAGGCCAGATTAGGAGGTGTAAGCAATGTGTAGGCCAGCTAACTCAATGTGCCCAGTGTTATATCCCTTTAAACAATGCCAACCTTAGGTAAGCAGGTTTGCCCATAGCTTAGTCTTTTCAAAACCAGCCAATCATGAAAAAGTGCGGGAAATTATCCCTACTTAAACCCAAGAGGCAGGAATACATCTCATAACTGGTTTTAGCTTCCCTTGCAGGCACTATGTCAGGAAGGAGAGAGTGTGTGTGCTTTTGCGTGCAGCACTGATGCATCCAGGAGTCCAGAGTCATGGCAGTACTCCTTGTCAAAGACCATGAACAGAGACTGCTGCAGGACCAGTACCAGGGCTCCCAATATATATGGCGGATGCCTGGGACCATCTCGCCTGTGACCTCACCAGTGCCACTGGCATATCCTGAACTGGTGAGCCGGTCAGTCATCACTGTGCTGACCTGAAGTGATGTAAGGGGAACCTCTTGGAGCAGTGGATTCAAGAGGCTAGAACGGCAGGGGATGTTCCAGCTGTGTGTAAGTATCATTCCACTACCTGTTTAATAATTGCCAGCTCATGTATATCATGGATAGGTATGGCTAAATATTCCTCTTATGTCCTCCACAGCTGCAATCGAGCGGGCTGTGAACCAGGAGGCCCATAGCAGTCACAAGGAGAGGTTGTGACGTGAGGCAGGTCAGTAATACTCTTGCGTTTACTGTCATAGGAAATAAATCTAAAAGTATTAGTAAATTAATTGCCTGTATAAAACCTGTATTGTTTAAGGCAAGTACTACATACACAGGAGAATATGGCAAGAAGAGTCTCATATAGTTTGTATGCAAATAAAAGCGCAATAGCCTAACAATAAAGGTCGAACTGCTGGACTGCATGTGTATACTCTGGTATCATATGGTAATGTAGATTTGCAATTATGCAATAGTACTGTTGTATTAAGCACTGTTACCCACACTGTGCACCATAAATTGAATGTGCAGGAATGCCTGTATATGACTGGAGTAATCCCCGGAGGCCATTTAGTACAACTGAGAGACACATAGACAGAAAACAGGGAAAATGCAGACAACAAAACCCGAACAGCACATGCAACTGAGATGTGAACTGTTTTTTTTTTAGCACACACAGCCATGGTTTGAATCCTGCCAGTGGTAGTAGTCTGCATACAGACTCATACCCCATAACTGTACAGATATGTCCAGAATGTCCAGAAAAGTGTCCCATATCTGTTGCCTGTCAACCTCTCCCCCTGAGAAATCAGTGGGATGATCCCAGATGTATAGGCAACAAACAGGAAATACAACTGATTGACACACATCTATGAGAACAAAGCTGGCACACTAGCAACTCCACAAAACCTTATGAGACTAAGAAGCCACGTATGTCCCATTTACACCCCCAACTTGTCAAGCTGTGGCCAGAGTGTGTACAGCAACAGAGCAAGATGTATGTGCATAATAGTAATATGGAATCTGGTACTGTGTGTGGGAACATTCAGGTAGTGCTAACAAACTTTTCTCCCACAGGTCTGTCAGATACCAACACTGTGCCCAGAAATACAAGAATGATACCCTGTACTGGTACTGTTTACATTGATATTGTATGGCATTGTGACTGATGTAGTTGCTCTGAATAATGAGGTATTGCTCATCACTGTCACCCACACTATCCTACAAAATATAGTTGTCTAGGAAATCTGTATAAGAGTGTTGTAATGCAAGGTCAGAATGCAAAAGCACAGGGGATTAATAAGACAGAAAGCAGATAGGAGATATACAGCAATATCTATATAGCAGACACAACTCTGATGGACAGTGTTTAAGTTCTAGCAGACATAGCCATGGTCTGAATCTTGGGAGTGGAAGTAGGCTGCATACAGAATCATCCTCCAGAACTGTGCAGATGAGGCCAGAATGTCCACTATATGGGCCCATATCTGCTGCCTGTCCCCCGGTAAGTCTGTGGGATGATCCCATATGTTTAGCCAGCAAACAGGGAATACAACTGATTGTCAAACATCTGTGAGAACAAACCTGCACTGTAGCTACCCCCAAAACTGTTAGGAGAGTAATAAGCCAAGTATGTCCTATCTACACCCCCATGTTGTCAATCTGTGACCAGAGTGTGTACAGTAACAGAGTGAGATGTATGTGCATAATACTAATGTGTAATCTGGAACTTTGTGTGGCAACAGTCAGGTAGTGCTAACAAACATTGCTCCCACAGGTACATCAGATATGAAAACTGGGCTGAGAAATAAAAACCATTATAGCCTGTACTTGTACTGTTCACTCTGGTATTGTAGGGAATTGTTTGTGTTGCAGTTTCTCTGAATAATAAAGTATCACTTATCACCGTCACCTACACTGTGCTACATAATATAACTGTGTTGGAAAGCATGTATATGTGTGTGTCAGGTCACTAAAGGTTGAAGAGGGGAATAGTCTAGATATGTCCCGGTACACCTGCATGTGGTCAACACATGGCCAGAGTTTATGCAGAAAGAGTTGGGTAGCTATGTGCACAACATCAACCCAGAATCTGGGAGTATGTGTAGGAATAGTTAGTTGGTGTTAACAAACATTCCCTCCACAGGTATACCAGGTAAGAGGTGTATACTGCAGGTAAAACCAGTTCATGTATAATGATGACAACAGCCATATCACTGTCCAAACTAAGGCTATAGGGTAGTGTAGTAAGACTTGTAAGGTACAGATAACAGCACTGAACAGGAAAGTAATGTGGACTACAGGAATATACTAGTTGTTAATTGACATCTTTCTCTTCCCCCCACCATATCTCCAACAATAATCAACATACCCACCCCAACTGGCATGTACTGACACCAATGTTCTGATAATGTCCAATTGTTTGATAAATATTTTAATTGTTCCCATGCATGTGCTATATTGAATTATTCCAGCATTGGTGGCATGGTGCCATCAATGTACCTGCATGCTGTTCTTATTACCACTGTGGCCCCATATACGCATGTGTTCTGTTTGCTATGCAACTGTTCCATAACTGGTGTCTGGGTTAATGGGAATATCTATGCATGTTGTTATACCTAACCCTGGAATGTGTTGACTACGACCAACCCAGAAATGATGATAAAATATAAACACTATAGCACATTTGGGAAGGCCAGACCCACCTGTCTCACCAAAGATGGCCGTGGCACCGAGCACCAGCATGTCTAGGGCCCAAGCCGGGACCTCCCTGTCTTTTGGTCCTACACTACCTTCAGGTGGAACCACATCAGGGGTTGGAGCTTGCCCCCCCGGGATTGGGAGCAGACAGGAACCTGTCACCCCATCGACAGGTCCGGGTTGTGGTACGTAGCGAGCTCAACCAGCAATTTGGTGATCTCCTACACCAGCTTGAGGGCCGCATGTCATGATTGGAGGGTCAGCCTGGCTCTGCAACTCAGATCCCAGCACAGCCACTTTCGGGGCTGTGAAGATGCAGTGGTGACTGTCCAGGGGTGGGGACCTCAGTCACACTGTGTCCACTAGGGGGCTCATGGGCTTCCGATTTCCCAACACCCCTCCCCATCAAGGTGTTTATACCTCCACATGTGTCACATACTGCCCCTGCATGCATCTTGTTTGTCTTGTCTGTTAACCTACCGAACCTACCTCCCCAAATATACCTACTATCCCTCCCCAACATCCCACTCTCACCCAAAAAAAAAAAAGGGCAATCTGTTCCCCCCAAAAAAACTTGCCTTATACATAGCTGTCCATTTTGCACACATGTCCACTGGACACATGTAATTTCGTCTAATTGGCATCACAATTTATTATTGTTGTCCTCACCCCCTCCCAGGGGTTTGAGTGTCCAAATCTACCTCCAAATTCAGTGTATATGCACAGCTGTTGCTGTAGAAGAAATGGGCAGCTATGGACCTTCCCTACACACTTCCTGCACATCCCTAACTATTTTCCCTACTGTCTTTCCCTCTTTGTGCCCCTTTTTCACCACTTTCCTATCAACCATTTTTTTCTTTTCTTTTAAAGAAATTAGCACGGGGCTAAGTGGGAGTAAGCACTTTTAAACAGCAGTAGCAGGTTTAAGTTTGTTTACATGGGGGTAAGCACTGCCTACACTGGTTAAGCAATTTAGACATAATGACAATCTCACCCCCTTTATCAGGCTTTATAATTCTGACTTCAGTATTGTTGGCCAAATCCATTAGAGCCTTCCTTTCATCCCCAGTAAGGTTATCAGCATGGCAAACATTGTGTTTCACATTAGTTAAACATCTGATTCCATTAATACACAGTTTCTCAAACATTAACACATCCCTGTGTACCAGTGGAACAAACATACTCTTTCTAATAAGCTCAGAAGATGTCATATTGTTCTGACTATTTTGACCCTTAAAAATTAGTGATAAACTTAATTGCCTAGAAACAGTTTCACACTTGTATACACATCTATTAAATTCAATTTAAAATCAGAAACAAAAGTGAAACTCTTGCACAATAAGTTTTGATGTGCTACTTGGGTCTATATTATAACATTGAAGTCTAAAAACTTTAAATGTTATAATATCGAACCCATTCAATTGAAACACCAGAAAACCGAACAGTCAGAATAGCAAATTTATTCCCAGGGAAAGAATTTGCTGTTCCAACAAACATACACACAACTCAAGCACACCAAAATAAATAATCCACACACATACACTTCACAAAACCCTACACTAAACCAGACATACACCACTAGCTACCCACTTACCTTAACCTAACCCTAACCCTAAGGTCCCTAACTATAGCACACTCACCTTACCCGCTCCCTAACCCTAACTCACCTACGTCACCCTAACCCTCACATCCATACAATTGCACATTTACCTGACCCACACCCTAACCCTAATTCACTTAACCTGCCCCTAACCCTAAAGTTTGCCACTACTGCACACTCACCTCACCCGCGTCCTAACTCTAAAGTCCCTAACTACCGCACAATCACCTTACCCCAGTCCGTTCACTCACTTACCTTAACCTGGTCCGTAACCATCGCACCACACTTACCTGAACCCAATCTGTAACCTGCGTTCGCTCACTTCCCAAAACCCAGTCCATAACCATTGCACCACAGTGCTGTAAATTGCGAAGCCATGGAACGGACTACCGAAATCTTACCCTAGGTAAAAGTTCGATGTTCCGAGGCTTCCCTATTGTCAGCTTTTGCTCTAAAGGGTTTGATATTATAACATTTGAAGTTTTAAAACTTCAATGTTATAATATAGACCCATGCTTCTTTAATATCCAGGGCGCTAAAATTATAGATAGTAAACCCAGCTTTTTTAGTAATTTTACAAACAGGCATCTCAGTCTGTGTTTCAAAATGTGAAAATGGATGAACAAGTTCACAGTCAGTATAGGGGTCTAAATAAAAACAGTCATCATTTAGTACAGTCAATATCTCTTCCTGTTATTGTTGTTTGACCACTGGCCTGTCTTCCAGTGATTGTTCCTCCATTGTTGCTGCTGTTCTGCACCATAACGTTGATTCATTGGGCCCCTTCCCTCTTGTTTAGTAGGCGCTCTGATCTCCTCAACTGTGGAGATCGGTCTAAAAAACATTGCTGTTCATTGTCCTGTTGTACCCTGGGACAGTAACATAAGGACCATCATTTATAAATCTACAAAATGTACATATCCCACATTTGTACATACTGGAACATGTATTTGTAGACCTGTGTGACTCCAAAAAATCCTTTATATTTCTTCCCCTTGAGAATACCACCATTGAATGCCATCCTAGTTCTTTCTTTAATACCATGTCAAAGGTGACATCCCAGGCCATTTGGATAACCTCTAATAACTCAGATGTTTGGTGGTTGTACTTCAGGACCAATACTCGAGAATCAAAAGTATTGGTCCTTCTTTCCAAACTATAATTTCTCCCCCATAAAATGGGAGTAAAAGAGGTGTCCTTTTTCCTATTGACCTCATTCCCATAGCCGGCCTTAGGCATAGGCCAATTAGGCAGCCGCCTAGAGTGCCACTGTAGCAGGGGCACTTTTCCAGTATTTATTTGATGTAGGTAGACCAGGATGGGGGCACCGGGTGGTGTGGAGGGGCACCGTGGAGACCTTTTGCCTAGGGCACCAGTTGACCTAAGGCCACTCCTGCTCATTCCGTACAGATGTTAACATTTTCAAGGGGTATCCCCTATCGCGGAATAATCCTATCAAAGTGTATAACTGTTGTTGATAAGTATAGTTGTCACTGATTAACTGTGACAACCTGTCCATTTGCCCCTTCATGATTCCCCTACATTGATGAGGGTGGGTGACAACTTTTATAATGAAGCAGTGAATTGCTATATGTCTCCTTCCTGAAAACATTACTCTCCAAACCTCCAGAAGTTTTGGTCAACTTAATGTTCAGAAAATCAATTGCTGTATAAAAATGGCCTTTATTAAATGGCTCCTATTAACTCTGATGAAGCCATTTGTGGATGGTGAAAGTGCTTAGTTTGTAGAGCTACATTAAAGGAAAACCGCACCCACAGACTGAAAAAAACATGTGTATTTCATCAAGTTTTGATATTTCCTATATTTTAACAGCACTCTGGGACCATTTTCATTTTTTTGAAAATTTTATACGTAATTTTATACTCTTACCACATGGGGTCTAGCATGTTGAAATGGTTTCTAAGTTTTACTAAGCCTCCTGCTATCCCACAATGCAGTGTTTGTCTCAAAACCATGACATCACATAGGCGTCCCTGTTTCCCAGTTGCTGTCACAGTATTCACTTAGCATGCATCCACTCTGTTGCTTCAATCACAAACCTTTAACAAAACAATGGTTGCTTTTCAGTGGCTAATTATACCACAAGCAGCTGAAATGCCAAAGAACATACTTTCAAAGTTTTTTTTTACTGCAGCTTCTTGTTAGACTTGCTAATTTTTAAGTCTTTGGTTATCCTTGACTTGTACTTCTTCTATTCATCTCCCCTCAACCTTCACACCACCTCCCTAGCTGTCAGCTGCAGGTAATTTGAGCTGCTTACTGCTGTGATTGACATTTCACAGTAGGAGTCTTGACTAATGGCCTGCTTACCTCTTCCAGTCTTACTCTGACAGTGGGGCATTTTTTTAGCTGCACCACAGGCTGTCATGAAATTGCCATCCATGCTCAATACCACTTCAGGAGGCACTGTTTTGCAAGCCTTTTGATCTCCCATTCTCAGGCCTTCCTGTTGACTGAAGGTACCAGACATTTTGCCTGCTGTGGTGTAAAAAAAAACAAAAAAAAAAGAGGACAGTTCGAAGACATTACACTTTTGCATTAATCTGTATTAAAATCCATGTTACTTTCAGGATTTCTAAAATGCTCAGTGCTGCACCACAATTTAATTGAAGTTAATTTGTCCACAGCAGGATTACCAAACAGTGCATTACAGCAAACTCAGGACATTGGACATACATATTCTGTGTCCATTTACCAACTGCAGTATGGTTGCCAGTGATTATCTGCAACTTATAACAGATGTGGGGTCTTCTCATTTTTGCTGTACTGTAAATTCCTTAACTGCTTGTATGTAAAGCACTGCATGTGCACATAAAGCATATATTCTGTGAAGACAAATGCATATAAAAGCTCCACAATCCCAATCATAAACTAGGCCCACTTTTCTCAACCCTGTTACACTGGAGTTTACCAGTGAGCATTCAGTGTGCCACTACACATTTTTGTTTCCTCCCATTCATTTGAACAAGTTAGCTATGCCTGCTCTGTACATTTCTCCTTATAAATATACCCAGCACATCTGCTTAGTAAGTCTGCCAAATACTGTTGTACCTTTACCCTTTCCTTTTTTAAAATTCCATTCACCACCGTGGGTGCTGTGTGATGCTTCCATGTCAGTTTTTGTCAAGAATGCTTAGTAAAAGGCCATCAAGATAAATATATATCATACAGAGGCCACTGCATGGACTGACTTTGTCCAGACTTTACTATCTCAGACAAAACGCAATACTTATTCACTTTCTCTCAATACAGCATTACATACAGCAGTCAATTTTTACTCAGTTCACTGCCACTTAATACCGAAGCCCTGACATGGAAGGACATTATCCACAGATGTAGTACTTCTGTTCACAATTCATCTCTTGACTTGTTTCAATAAAAGGTATTTATTCTAATCCTGCAATATTTTATCACTATAACCCTTTCATGAATAGTTCCTTTATGTGACTGTAGTGTCACAGGCCTCTTCAGAAATACTAGCCCAGTTATGTCCATTCATTTTCAGCCACTATAACATGCTTCAACAAAGCATGGGACTATGTAATTGCAGCCCGTAGCTACCCTTCACCCAGCCTGCAAATGCCTCTACAATACTGTTGCTCACTAACTTATTTTTTTAGTTGCTGCTGCAGACAATCACAACTGCAGTGTCTGACTTTTGGACTACACCAAATATGTTTTTACACACTGTCAGCTACATAAATCAACTTACTTACTGGATTGTTTGCCAATCCTCACATCTTGTAACTAGTGTAATACACCAACAACCATTGGCTTTACAATGGTCATGCTTACATTTCATCAACACAAGAAACACTTCCAGACTACACCACAAACCTTAACTGACATTTTGAATAATACCATTTAGCTTCTGAACCTGCAGTTACAACCACTTTTCAGTCTTCAAAATCCAAAGTATTACTTCTGAAGGATAAACACCATTACCTTTCTGCCAAGTGATATCACTGTCCAGCTGTGTTTTCAAATTGTTGGTGTCACTGGGCTGCATATTGACCAAGTGACTTCAGAAGTTCCTTCTCGGTCAGTTGTACCTCAAGCTCAACATCTCACAGTCATTCCACCTTGCACATTACATCTTGAATCGTGGTTACACATATGTAGAGCCAAACATTTTTGCCACACAATCATTAAAAATTAATTGCAATGAGTCCGCTCTCAATTGCTTACAATTGGTAGCACATTTTCTACTTATTGTATGCATCCATCTAATGGCTTACATCACAGCGATAAACTAAAAGTCCTGTGTGGATAATACCTTTTACCACTGCGACTTAAAACAGCGCAACCAGACAGTTGGACTCAACTACACAAAGAAGAGTGTTCTAAAAAGATAATACCCCTTACATTCATCCCATGTTGGCTCCACAACCTACTCCTTCAGGTGCCAGAGTTGTAGTCATTCTTTCGAGGACATGACTAAAAGTATTTCAAGCTCGTCCACTGCATCAGAGTTGGTTTGCATCAGTCATCCATTTTGAAGATGTGGAAAAGCTCGCCACTGTGTGGTTCAGTCTCCTGAAACTGTTGTCACTCATACCTGGTCATAAAATAGGTTAACTGCACTCTTTCACAAAGTTATCAATACTGAACTTTTAATTATGCACCAGTCCATGCAGACCAATACTTACCCACTCAGCAGTCATCCACACAAGCTGGCTTTTGGTTACAATGTGCAAATGTTCTTAACCAATGTTGCACCATTGTGACAAGCCTCTGTACCACGTCATGGTAGCCAGCACCACAGAAGTCCACTCACACCACAACAGTACTTGCAGCTGCAGCCAGAGCCACAGTCATCTCAAAACACTCAGAACTCACCTGCAGGTAATCAGCCTTCCACAATCACCAGCTGGAGTCAAGCACCATACTCCAACTATTCATTACTATAACAGAAATACTTGCAATCTGCAGCTGCAACAAATGTAGCAAGTCCAGACATCTACTTACTGCTTCAACATTCACTCAACACCCACAAATATTGCCACTACACAGTAAGGTTATCCTCCATCACTGGATGTTACATTGAACACAAGCCAAATTGAACTTTGTATTACCAGCAATTACGGATTCCTCATTTGGCTATAACAATACATTAAACAGGACACCTGTGTCACTACTGTGCACTTACAATTGCAATCAGGCATTTATTGCATGCTACAGACACTGAAACACACCACTGGCTGTTGCTTATATGTAAGCTCTGTATCCAAACCAATTCCAAACCAGTTCCCATACACAAATAGCTACCTCTTTCAGTCTGTGTTCCGCAAGTTAAACTGGCAGGATTATCCCGCAAACACCAACTCATGAGTTTTCCATGAACAAACTACATATATTTGAGGCCATGTAAAGTTAAACTGATTCCACTTACCCCATTGGCAATTTCACTTAAGCACCTGCCTTCATCTAATGCCATACAAATTCTCATCTCCTTATCTGTTCAAGTGAGAAAAGAGACATTGAAAAACCTAAAAACCAACAACTATCATGCAATCCTTTAGGACACTCAATATCCAGGTTCTCAATAGTATACATGACACAAGCCCCTGTACTCACACATTAAGAGTAAACAGAGATTTCCAAATAGCTATGATCTGTACATATCTCACTCCAAGTTTAGCAGTACCTGTTACTACTCTCCCTGTGCCATACTTTCCACTCCTTTCCTTTTTGCCTCCCAGTCCTCATTTCTGCACATCTACTTTGCAGACTTTACAGTTTGGAAACAAAATTACACTTCCTTGTGTCATCGACATACTGTGCGTTGTCATTGAATAAATTGCCTGTGTTACAATACAAACATAAGATACTTGTACTTGATTAGGTAGTGGATGGCAAAGTGACAACAGGTTATTAGCTACTAGGTATCAGACTGCAAAGCAGAACATTCTCAGGACTACAGCATCCACACACTCGCATAACACCAGTAGAGTACCGGCAATCCAGTCACATACTGTGGTAGTTTAAACAGAACATTCATGAAAAGCAAGCATAGTAGCTGTTCTGCTGCTAACAGACACATTCGTCATAAGCTTCAGTAACCCGTGTGAAGGTGGCTCACCCTACACATCCACTCCTGTCAGTTCTGTACATTTACATGCATAGGACGAAACCTATACCTTATAATACAGTCAAACTGCAACTTTCTTTCCATACATATTTGTACAACCAATACCAGCACTGGCCCAAGGTTGGCTAGCTCAAAAAGCCATGTGCAAGAGCATTCCCAACTCTCACACCAGTACCTTCCACAACACCCCACCACCATCAGGT
The DNA here is from genome assembly GCF_019279795.1 of Protopterus annectens. Taxonomy (NCBI): domain Eukaryota; kingdom Metazoa; phylum Chordata; order Ceratodontiformes; family Protopteridae; genus Protopterus; species Protopterus annectens. The sequence continues at coordinate 1,238,462,864 of NC_056741.1, forward strand.
AGCAGACCCTTCTGCACTCACTGCAGCTCTCCATTACTTGGCTATTTCTCAGCAGTTATCATACAACAAGTTCAAAATACCTCTGTGTATACTGCTCTCTCATTTACTTAGATAAAAGGTTTGCATACATTGAAATAAAATCTCTAAACAAGTACAGTCTTGCACATGACAGACTGAGTGGGCATTACATTTACCTGCGCAAAGTCATTCTTTGAAACGGTCTGCAAACCAGTCATCCACCATGCATCTGACAGTGGCAGATTGTACCTGAGGGCTGTTCACTGAACATGTGCTCCTGTTATACCTTTTTTGGCCCAGCCATACATGTATTCCTTCAGACACCTTCCTGATTGCATTACATCATGTATTCCAATATATATTCCTGCTTAAACTGATTTATGATCCAGACTATGCTACTCCGGTGGTGGACAGGCTGAAATGTAGGAATTGTAGTGAGTGGGGGTCTTCCGAATGCAGTGAGGGATATCACAATCTGTGACTCAATCATGGCAATCAGACTGCAGTGCAGTGTAATGATATGATAGTATTCATGTCAGACTATGCCCCACATCAAGGTTGTGAGGGTCTATATTAGAACACCGAACTTTCAAAATTTCGAGTGTTCTAATATCGAACCCTATTAATCAAAAATTTAAAACATCGAACATACAGAACAGCAAATTTTTTCCTAGGGAAAAAATTCACTGTTCCAAAACACATACACACAACACAAGCACACCAAACAAACAGTAATCCACACACATACACCTAAACTCTTACACCTAACCCTACACTAAACTATACATACACCACTAACTATCCGCTTACCTTAACCCAAACCCTAACCCTAAGGTCCGTCACTATCGCAGTCACCTCACCCGTGCCCTAACCCTAACTCACCAACCCAGCCCTAACTCTCACGTCCACACAATTGCACACTTACCTGACCCGCGCCCTAACTCACGTAACCCACCCTAACCCTCACGTCCACACAATCGCACACTTACCTGAACCTGACCCATAACTTTCCACCACAGTGCTGAAAATACCGAAGCAACAGAAACAAACAACCGAATAATTTCCCTAGGAAAAAATTTGGTTTTCTGTTTCTTCGATATTTTCAGCATTCGCTGAAAACGGGTCGATATTAGAACACTTGAAATTTTGAAAGTTCAGTGTTGTAATATAGGCCCGGTTGTGATACTGAGGAAAACCGTGCATTCAGACAGCTGTTGCAGGACCTACTGGAGAAAGCAGCAGAACATGACTTGGTCTATAATGGATGACTTGAATGCCAATATCAGGACACACTGAACAGGATTTGACCACTGCCTGGGTACACATGGGTGGGTCAACAGGAAGAAGAAGCCATTCTATACTTTTGTATGCCAAATGCCTTGACAGCAGCCAAGCCATGGTTTACAAACTCAGATAGACTTCATCCTAGTATGGCGGAGGCACTAGGATAGAATCCATGATTGCAAAGTCATCCCCAAGTGAAACAGCAGGCCCAAAGCATAAGCCATAACTTGCCACCATCAGTTGCAAGCAGTGGTCAGAGACAAGGTAGATGACCTGGAAGTTGACTGGACAGAACGTACATCATTTCAAACAATTACTCAGGGATATAACACCCTAAGAAGAGGGGAAATTAGGCGATTGAGACAATGGCAGTGTCTAAAAAGCAGCATGTATTACAAGTACAGAAAATATATTTTGGCAAATGTGGTATGTTAAGGTACATAATGAAAGCTGGTGTTGCAATGCACAACACAAGAAAAATCATAACACCAGTGCAGGAACAAGTGGGGGATACAAGACACTGACCAGGCTAGGAAGGACTACTGTTTGTGTAACCAAGAAGCCAAGAAAGATGCTGCAATAGCAAAGAATAGGGCATCAGAGCCACTACCAACTTCTGCAAAATATTTTCAACTTCTGCAAAGTATTTCCCTAAGGGCCCCAAATAACCTATATCTGGCTGCAAGGCAAAGAGAAAGATAAAGTACTGAAGTCAGTGGACAAGAGGAAAGGGGACGCCTACAACTGCGGGTATTACAGAGGCATCAAACTTCTACTAAAATGCATGCCACTACTGGAGAGGGTGATTGTGCGATGGGAGATTAACAATTCTTATTCAGATAAGGATGAAGCACAACTGGCACAATGTTTGCAATGAGACACATACTTGAGACGAAGCTGGAGAGTAGGACAGACTCCAAATGGGCATTCTTAAACTTGCAGAAATGCTTATGATAGTGTCACAAGCAAGCACTGAGCACACTGTTGTTCATACTGGTCATGGACAATAGCCATCAGGTTGCAGGGGACAGATCAACCAAGCTGCTATAAGCAGACAATGTGGCAGTACAGGCAGACTGAGCTTGAACTTCAGCAAAGGACAGCATAATGGCCTGCAAATTTCTAGGCACATTGGCGGAAACCATGCACTGATTCAGTGGAAGTAATGGAAGGAAATTGGGTGGAATATGAAGTTGACAATACAGATAGAAGGGAATATGGTGCAACAGGTAAACTGCATCAAGTATCTGAAAGGGGATGTTCAGGAGAAGGGTCTTTTGAATCAAGACGTCAAAGCTAAAATTGGAAAGGCTGCAACCAACTGTCATACATTACCAGGTGTAAGCGATGACAGAAGAATGCTCAAGAATGTGAATGTTAAGGTGTACAACACAGTGGTGCAACCAGTACTACTATATGGTAAAGACCCCTGGGCAGTATAGGCAGAACAGGTGAAGAAGCTACAGGTGATGAAAATGAACTGCCTGTCAAAGGTGCTAGGGTGCACACTGTCACAGGACAAGGATTGAGGACATAACAGCAGAACCCAAAGTTGCTCCAGTTACAGAAAATCTCAAATACATCACCTCAGAGTGGTTTGGGCACCTGTGTAGAAAAGCAAACAATATGGTATGGAAGATTTGGCAGAGACAAGTATATGGTAAGACATTTTGTTAAAGATCTGTGACTGTCTTGCATGGATGTTCACGAAAGCAGGAGTGATCCATTAAATCAAGGAGTTGGTGGCAGCGAACATGCTATCCCAACAGCATGTAGAACAAATGGGGAAAAAAGAGGGCTGTTGATGAAGCACCAGTTGTTACAATGGGCTGGATTCACGAAGGCTTGCACGGTGTCTAAGAGTAGAGTAAGACTCCAGACAGCCAATATGTCTGCCAAGCGATACAGGAACAGCCGGCAGGGGTGTGTATGTGAGCTCCTAAAATGACTCTTGCACAGACAGTGTTAGGATATGCAAATTACCTCATTTGCTGCTGAAAGCTATGCAAATGAAATAAATTTGCTATCCAGGAAACATTAACCTGTCCGAGTAAGAGTAGTGTTATTTGCAGAAATGTACTCCATTGGTAACCGAGTTCCGTTCTGCAAATACCAAAATGGAGCTATGACAGCTCCAAATAAAGGATGCATCCAGTTGAGGAAGCATGCCAATGGCCAAATATAAAGCCATTGGCATTATTATGTGTTGCAAAATAATAAAAAACTATTTTTTTCCCCGATCTCCGATGTGTAAGCGTAGCGCAGCGCCACGCAAACGTGCGGCGCTCTAAAAACCAGAAAAGAAAAAAAATTCTAAAAATAGGCATTGTATTAAATATATTCATCTGCCATGCAGGTGAATGGCAGGCTGAAGACAACATGGCTACTGAGTAGTGGTTGCTAAGGGGGGAAGCTCAGTCTGAGAGATGTAACCAAGCATTAGTAGGCAAGCCTATGCAAATGAGTATAAGAATAGTGAATCCCAAATTTCCCTGCCATGTGAACCATGTCCCGAAAGTGTAAGAGTAGGATTAGGGGAGTGACAGAGTAGAAGATAGGTGACATCATGAGGGGGGTATGTATCAAAGACTGTAAGCTTATTGGAGCAGAGTGGCATGTGTTTTCTGTGAGTTACTCAGGACTGGAAGAGGCGTGTCTACAGTTGTCTGAACTGGAACCCAGAAACTGAAGGTGTATGCCGTGGCTATCACTAAAGTTTCTTGCAAAGATGCTTACACTCTGTGCACGTGTGTGCATGCCTGTAAACCCGTCTAAGCCTGTGTGCGCATGTGTGTACCCGTGTAAGCCTGTGTAAGGCTGTCTAAGCCAATGTGCATGCATGTGCACCCACCTAAGCCTGTGTAAGCCCATGTAAGCCAATGTAAGGCTGTGTGTGCATGTGTGCGTGTGTTTGCGCTTGTTTGTGCGTCACTGCCCCCTGTGGAAACAGAAGGGGAAAAGGAAGAAAAAGAAGTAGTAGGAAGTTAACCAAGGAGAACTAGCAGATCTGCCAGGTGAAATCAATCAGAATCAGCCAATTACACAGGCAGTATACTAGCCCAGACCAGCCCAGCACTTAAAACTCTGCAAACAACATCCCCCCATGTTTTTCTCAGAAACACTGCAACACTGCAGTCTACAAAGAGATGTCGAGTGGTAGATCACTAGCATCCTCTCTGGTTCAGCTGGTTAATCTGGGAATCTTGAGACAATGCTACAATTGTCTCATGTACACAGACAACCCTCTCCTCCTCCCAACAAACACAAATACATGTGAGAGATGCAACTATATAGCCAAACTGGAGGCTGAACTCTCTCAACTCAGGACTGGCAAAACCAGAGAGGAGGAGAAGGTAACCACACACACAGCAAACCCAGTCCCACATAGACCTACCACAACTGCAAACCAAACACATAATAACACAAAGACATACTCGGAGGCTCTAACAAAAAACTTACCAAAACAACAGAGGCTCCCAAAGCAGACACCAAAAAATCCACCACCTCAAAACACAACACATGCAACACATACTTCAATAAATCAGTGTGCCAAACAATCACAGCCCTTAAGGCCAAACACTATGCCTGATACACTAGTAATAGGTGACTCTATAGTCAGACATACTGACATTCCACTTACCAGGCTGAACAAGGAGAGGGTAACGGTGAGCTGCCTATCGGGAGCTAGGATCCGCCACATAACACACGCACTCAGGTCACTCCAAAGCAAGTACAAATATGACTCCGTCATTGTCCATGCCGGCGTGAATGACCTGAGACGTACCTCCCTGGACTACATGAAAAGAGACATACAGGAGCTCTCTGATTATGTAGCCCAGGCTGGTATGACCGTGACCCTGAGCAGCATCTTGCCCTCACCAAGAATGATGCCACAATACAAAGACAAGATGATCAGCTTTAATAATTGGCTCAATTACTGGTGTCATTCTAGGGGGATCCAATGTCTGTCTGCTTGGGATGACATGCTGGACAAGCCACGCTGCTTTGCAAGGGACGGCTTGCATCTGTCACCACTGGGCTTCCGGATATTGGCTAAGGCTCTTGCCACCCTCATAGTGCCTTTTTTAGGCAAGGCTCAAAAGACAAACCCACCTCCTTAGAAAACAAAAATGGAAAAAAATTAAGGGTAATGCTGCTCAACGCCAGAAGTCTAAATCTCTAGATGCAGGCTCTCGAATCACTCCTCAGTATGGAGAACATTGATGTCTGTGCAGTCACTGAAACCTGGTTCAAGGCTCCTGAGAGCACCCCAGCGCTACCAGGCTATACCTTGTACCATGCTTTTCGGCCCCAAAACTCAGGCCAAACCAAAAAGGGAGGGGGAGTGTCCATTTTCGTCAAGGACACCCACACCTCCAGGTTAGTGGCAACACATGAAGCATCAGAGACCATCCAGGTGCAACTAACCATAGGCAAAACTGCTATACAACTGGTACCATGTTACAGACCACCCTCCCAATCTCAGGAATCCCATTCAGCCTTCCCGAAGACATTGGAGGATATGAATGTCTCACCAAACATCATCATATTGGGAGACTTCAACTACCCTAACATAGACTGGGTGCATTATTCTAGCACTAACACCCTAGCCCAAAGATTCCTGGAATTCATAAATTCAAATGCAATGGAACAGCTAGTCACCTCTCCCACAAGGGGAGATAATATACTAGACCTGATCATCACAAACATGGGGACAAAGTGCTCCACACTGGAAATATACCCCTCACTAGTGAGATCTGACCACAAACTAATCACCCTGGATATACATATCCCACCTCCACCCCCAACACAAAAGACTACAGTGAAAAACTTCTCAAAAGCCGACTTTACACTTCTTAAGACTGAGATGATATCATTTAAGCCCACTGGGCCAGTGGAAACCACATCCCACAATGCTGAATCCTTCACAAATGCTTTCTACGGACATCTCCAAGAATGCATGGATCATGCAATCCCAAATAAAACCAAGACCCTCTCCACCAAGGGCAGGCGTCCTGTCTGGTGGACCCCAGCCATAAACAAATTGTATAACAAAAGAAGGAAGTTACTGCACGTCAGAGCAAAATCCCATAAAGAGAAGGCATCTCTGATCAGCACTAGTAGAAAGCTAGATTCTCTCATAAAAACATCCAAGGACAACTTTGAGAGAAAAATCGCAATGGACACTAAAGATAACCACAAGGCCTTCTTCTGCTATGTTAGAAACCTGGGTGGAAACCCTCAGATATTCTCAGAGTTAGTTCACAATGACAAAAAATACACTGAACCCACAGATATTGCAAACATTCTGGCAGACTGGTTCAGTGCAAATTTCTCCCCTCCCTCACCCCCAAAAGAGGAAATACTTATCCCAGCTGAATGTAACCTCCCTGTCATCTCAGATGTCCAGGTGAGAACCGCCCTCAGCAAAGCCTATAACACAGCATCAATGGGACCTGACGGTATCCCAGGTTGCATGCTACGTGAACTCCAAGAGGAGCTAAACCCGCACATAAAAATGCTATTTAACCTAAGCCTTACTACAAGATATGTACCTGAACACTAGCGTACAGCAACAGTGGTCCCACTCCACAAAGGAGGCACCTCTACAGACCCTGGTAACTACCGCCCCATAAGCTTAACCAGCCTGGTCTGCAAAGCTATGGAAAGAATCATTATGGAACTCATAAACAGAGACATTGGGGACCTACAGACACTTGATCCCACCCAGTTCGGCTTTGTAAAAGGCAGATCCTGCCTTTTGAACCTGGTTGACATTTTCAAAACAGTCACTAGAGCCATTGACGAGGGCAAAGCAGTCCATACAGCCTACCTGGACTTGGCTTAAGCTTTCGACACAATACCCCACTCAGGCATCATAGATAAGCTCAACAGCTTAAATGTAAATCCATATGTCACAAGATGGGTTGCAAACTGGCTAAAGGATAGAACCCATAAAGTCAAAATTGCTGGAGCCATGTCAGACTCAAAGCCAGTCACAAGTGGTGTCCCACAGGGCTCTGTCCTGGGACCCCTCTTGTTCGACATTTATTTCTCAGATGTGAAAGCAAACATGGGAGGGTTGTGGCTGACAAAGTTCGCAGATGACTGCAAACTAGGCGCCATAGTCGATACACCAGCTGACACATACATCCTACAGAAAGGCCTCACAGAAATGGACAACTGGTGCCGGAGTCATGGCCTTAAACTAAATGTCAAAAAATGTATAGTCATCCCGTTTGGTAAAAACAAAGTACCCACAAATTATCACATAGACAGTAACCCACTGAGTATGTAAAAAGTAATCAGAGACCTGGGGACCCAAGTCGATAGTGACCTCTCATTTGACACCCACGTTGCCAAAGTGGTTAGAAAGACTTTCTACCTTGCTCACCTTATCATGAAGGGATTCACATCCAGATCAAAGGAGGTCATTGTACCCCTGTACTCCTTCCTTATCAGGCCCATGATTGAATACAATGCCCCATTTGGTATGTACCTCACCCGGCACTTGCAACAGCTGGAGAGACCCCAAAAGTACCTCCACCAAGAGGATCAAGGGTCTCCAACATATGTCATATGCTGCCAGACTAAAGAAACTCCAGCTCTATTCAGTAACATACCGTCTACTCAGAGGTGATCTGTGCCTGACGTACAAGGCCATGTCCAATCAGGAATTGATGGACATGCTCCACCTCAAAAAATCCAAATCCATCAGAACCACAAGAGCTAAAGATTTAAACCTCAGCACAAATATGAATAGGACATGCTGGAGGGACAGATTCATAACTCAGAGGCTTCCCATACTCTGGAACAGAATCCCAGTTCATGTTAGGCAGAGCCCCTCACTGACTTTCTTCAAGAGAAATCTTGATGAGTGGATGGGAGATCGTAGGTTTACCCCGGGTGTCATCTCTGTGTCACTACTAGACAGAGGCACAGTAAACTAATTCTATTATGTAAGGGGGTCTTCACTGTGTCAATACTAGACAGAGGCACAGTATTCTAAATCTATTCTGTACACTTTTGTACCATTACATGGGGTGGTGAAAGCCACATCACTATGGCTAGGCTTATAAATTCCCCAGGGCAGATAGCCTAGTACTAAACTATGAAACTATAAAAAGGCTTAACTGAGACAAAAAATGTTAGGGGCTGCCTTTGCTATTATAAGGCAACATATGCAAGATGCTAAGTATGGTGCCATAGCAAATGCTGCTGAGCAACCCACAGTGAGGAGACAGAGAAGAGTGTACAGACCCAGGGTAACCTACCAGGGGCTACATGAGCTGGAGATAGTGGAGCGCTATAGAGTGGACAGAGACCTCCTGCAGCAAATTGTTGAGCTGTGCAGGCCACGCCTCACACACAGAACCAACAGAGGGGAACCCATCCCAGTGGAAACCAAGGTATGTGTTGGCCTAAGAATACTAGCAACAGGCACCTTCCAGAGACCAACTGTTGATATGATGGGGATTTCACAGGCATCAGCATCCAGGGTACTGCACCAGTTCCTGAATGCCATGTCAGCGCATGTCGATGATCATGTATATTTCCCCAATTCCCGTGAGGTATTGGCCAGCAATATGCGCCTCTTCCAGAAAATAGAAGAATACCCTGAGGTAGTGGGTACAACTCTCTGCATGCACATACACATCAAAGCACCAGCCGGTGAACGGGGTAAAGCCTATATCAACCACAAGGGCTTCCATTCTATCAGCTGCCAGGTCGTGTGCGATGCCCAGGTCATAATACTGAATGTGTGTGCTGGCTGCCCTAGAAGCTATCATGATTCCCATATCTGGCATCTGACACAGCTGTACCAGACATTTTCCAATGGGGACATCCCTGACGGTCACCTAGTGGGGGATGCTAGATACGCAATGGAGCCGTGGCTGATGACACCCATCAGAAATGAACACACCTGAACAAGAACTCCATAATGAGGCACATGCACAAACACAAAATGTAATCGAGCAAGTGTTTGGGATGCTCAAGTCATGGTTCCGGTGCCTGGACACATCTGGTGGAGCCTTGCAGTACTCGCCAACTACATGCACCCAAATTGTCATGGTATGTGCCATGCTACACAATATGATCCTGCAAAAACAGCTGCAGCAGGAACATCATGGGGCAGGGCCACACAGCCCCCCTACCATTGCCAAGGCCTGCACAGGCACAGCGTGACTCGAAGGAGGAACAACCTGAGCCTCCCCCAGTAGGCAGAAGGGGGCATGCCCAGTATGCCTTGGCAAAGAGGCAACGCATATACACTGGCTCAGTAGGAACCCTGGAAATGATACCTCTCTCTAACTCGCACATAAAATAAAAGGGATGCCTAACTTGACACAACCTGTTTCCAAACATGTATAGGGAGTGTAGTATGTGCATCTAGCATAGGCAGCCTGCAGCACCACCTGAGGCATGATTGCCATGTTTTAAGCAATATAAAGCAGTGCTAAGCAGCATTTACCAATATTTAGTATATTTAAACAAATTGCCCGTGTTAACTAGCGCAATGTTGGGCAACGTTGAACAATGTTGGGCAAGGTCGGGCAAAGTCGTGCAAAGTTGAGCAAAGTCAGGTAAACATGCTCATATTTGCTTTACTGTTCCTTAAGCAGTCTGGTCTGCCCAGCATGAAAATAAAAAGCAGTGACAGGGCTTGAACCCAGGACACTGTGCACTATAGTCACAGTACTGAACCACTAAGCCATGATAGCATTGCAGTGGCACTGACCGCAGGACAATTGTACACTAATGCAAACACAAAGAAATGCTGTATCATGCCCCTAAATAGGCATATGAGTAACCTTCCCCACAGGCCTATGCAGACAGAGAACATCAGGCCAGATGGTGTGAAGTGGGTTGTGTAGGCTATGAAGTCGCAATCTAATATACGTGACATTGGATGCTAGGATCTGTAGCACAGTAGTATGCCTCAAGCCAGTATGATAGGCAACAGTACAGACTGAAATGGTGTACTGTACGTAGCAGTGCAGGCATAGCAAATGTGTATAAGTGTCAGGTGAAACCTTCATCCTATGTACACCCACAGTAACAATCAGGTGTGCCCCCGGGTAGAAATGTACAAAGAATAGCTGTCTCCCCTGTATGTAGAAATGTTGATAAGTCTATGCAAAGTGTCTCATGGAAGCCCTGCAGGCACAGCATGATCTCTGTTGATCTATGACACAAAGGTGAGCCCTGCTGTAAAAATACAACTTGATTTGCCATACACGTATAGTATAAATGCCTATACTGGGCGTGCTCACACACTCCAACAAATGTAGTGGATTTCATTCAGCATCACACTGAAAGGTCATACTGGGCATGCTCACACACTTAAAGAAATGAAGCAAATGTCAGGCAGCAACATACTGAAAGTTCATAGTGGGCATGTTCACACACTTAGGCTAAATACGGATGTGAGGCTAAATACGGATGTGATAATAAGGGATCTATGGACAAATGTAGATAGTCATCTCTACTTCCAGAAACACATTCACAAAGTGGTCAGAAAATCATGCTATGTGTTCACAGAAACTGCCAAGGTCTGTGCATGTAGGTCAAAGGAGGTTCCCACTACTCAGCGGTCATCAGACCCATCAGAGAGTACCACAACACACTTGCAATGAATCTGACTAGGCATGTTCAGCAGCCAGAAAGACCACTGAAGTACCTTAACAAGAGGATTACTGACCTCAAATAGTTGCCCCATGCAACAAGACTGAATGTAACCCAATCTGTACTCTGTTGCATACTGTCAACTCAGGAGATCTCTGCCCAACAGACAGGTCCATGTCATGGCTACACTCAGATCTGTTCTGAGTTACAGCTCAATGGCACTAAATATACAGACCCAACTGATATTACCAACATCCTGGCAGATAGGATCAGTGTTAACTTTACCCCCCCACCCATGAAAGAGCACATCTCTATAATGGAAGACTGCAAAGCTGCTGTCATCATGGCTGCACAGGTAAAAAACACTCTCCAAAGCCAGTATCACAGCAGCCATGGGACCAGATAACATCCCAGGCTGTGTAGCATCTACTTCCCTGAAGTAAAATTTAACATGGAAGGTCTGTGGCAACTGAAGTTTCCAGAGGACTGCAAACTAGGAGCCATAATTGCAAACACTAAAGATGTGGACATCCTACAAAAGGGCCTCACTGAGACAGATGGCTGTTGTCAAAGCCATGGGTTCTAGCTCAATGCCAAAAGGTGCATTGTCATCCCCTTTGTTAAAAACTCTGGAGCCAAGAACTACAACATAGGTGGTAGTATACTTCATACTGAAAGTGTGACAAGAGACCTTGGGTCACAGGTGGACAGTGGACACAACTATGATAACCACATTCCCACAGTAGTCAGGAAACCCTCCTATGTGGCACACCTCATCACAAAATGTGTCTCATGCAGAATAGAAGAGGACATTGTTCCCCTCTACTCATCACTCACTAGAACTATAAAAGAGTACAACGCCACTTCTGCTATGTACCTCACAAGACAACCACAACAACTGGAAAGCCTGCAGCAATACCTCACAAAGAGCATTAGCGGCCTGGAATACATGCCATACACAGACCATCTCAAAATGCTCCATCCATACTCCCTTGCATATCACCTACTCAGAGGTGTTCACTGCCTAACATACAAAGCTATGTCAAACACAGAGCTGTTGGACATGCTCCATGTAAAACACTCACAATCCCTCTGACCTTCAAACCCAAAAACACAAGTGAAATACAAAAGGAAGGGATGTACCCATTTACCTTATGGATACCTACACCTTCAGGTTAGTGGCACTGCATGAGGCCTTGGAGACCATGCAAGTGCAACTAACATTAGGCAAAGCTGTTCATCAGATTGTAGCCTGCTACAGATCATGTACCTTGTCTCAGGAACCTCACTCAGTATTCCTGAGAACAGTGGAAAATACAAAGGTCCTGTCAAACACCATTATATGAGGAGATTACAACTACCCAAACACTAAGTGGGAGAATTACTCGTGTACAACGTCCTTTGGCCAATGTTTCCTAGAGTTTAAAAACTCTAACATCCTGGAACAGTTGGTCACCACGCCCACTACAGGTGACAACATACTGGACGTGATCATCACCAACATGGGGTACCAGTGTTCCACAACAGAGATAAACCCCTCGCTGGTAATATCAGATCATAAAGTAATCACACTGAACATCCACATTCCCCCCCACCCAGTCAATGAAACCACTGTGAAGACATATTCAAAAGCAAACTGCACACTTCCCAAGACCAAAGTGGAACATTCCAAAGACCTCTTGCTATAGGATAATGGTATACAATCTGCAGAATCATTTACAAGTGCATCCTATGAGCATCTATAGGGATGCATGGAATGAGACAACACTAAGAAATCCAAGATGCCCTCCTCCAAAAATAAGACAACAATCAGGTGGTTGTTGCCCATAAATAAGCTAGACAACAAAAGGAGGAAACGAACACATGATAGAGCCAACTTCACTAAAGGAAAGGCATCACTGATCATTATTAGGAAGAAACAATGATCGCTCATAAAATAATCCAAGGACTGTTTCTAAAGACAAATAGCCAAGGAATGTAAGAATAACAACCACATAGCCTTCTGTAGCTATACCAGACATGTAGGTGTCAACTTCCAAATATGCTGTCAGCTACTGAAAAAGGAAAGAAATACACTGAACCAACTTTCATTGCCCACATCCAGGGGGACAAGTTCAGTGTAAACTCACCCCCATCACCCCCAAATGGCCCTGTGCCCATCACAGAAGGATGCTGAGCCCCAGACGTCATGGACATGCAGGTAAAGACAGTCCTCTCCAAAGCTAAGAACGCAGCATCAATGGGACTGGATGGTGTCCCAGGCTGTGTGTTACACTTGCCCCCAAAAGGAACAACACCATCACCTACATCCACTGTCCAGACTCAAGCATACCACAGGCTATGTACCCAAAGAATGGCATACATTAACAGTCATCCAGCTCCACAAAGGGGGAGCCACAACAGAACCTGGAAAAAATTGCCCTATATGTCTTCTCAGCCTGGTCTACAAAATGATTGAGCAAATTGTTATGGAACCCATAAACAGAGACATTGGAGACCTCCAGACATTGGACTCTACACATCTCCGCCTTGTTAAGGGCAGATCCTGTCTCCTACACCTAGTTGACTTATTTTAAACAGTTATGAAGGACATAGATGGAGGTGAAAGTTGTCAACACAGCCCACCCGGACTTCACTAAGGACTTTCTACACCATTCCCCACTCTGTCATCATGGACAAGCGTACCAGCTTGAACATTAACAGCTATGTCACAGGATGGGTGGCCAAGTGTCTCACAGATCAAACACACATGTTCAGAGTTGCGGGTGCTATGTCCGACTCTAAGCCAGTCACAAATGACATCCCACAGGTCTTGGTCCTGGGACCCCACCTGTTCAGTAGATACTGCTCAGAGGTATAGGCAAGCACAGGAGTTGTATGGCTGAACAGGTTTGCAGATGACTGCTAACTGTGGTCCATAATCGACTCTACGGCTGACACAGACATCCTCCAGAAGTGTCTTAGAGACTGATACCTGGTGTCAAAACAATGCCCTCAAGCTGAATGCCAATGAATGCATAGTCAACCCCTTTGGGTAAAACAATGTGCACACAAATTACCACATAGGTGGTAATCCAGTATGTACGGAGAAAGTCATTTTGGCCCTGGGGACACAGGTAGATAGCAAACTCCCCTCTGATGGTCACATGGCCAAAGTGTTCAGACATTCCTTCTATGTAGCCCACCTAATGTAACCGACATTGTATAGTCTGATGATGTCACCATCCTACAAATAAACCTGTGGAAAGGAGAACGTACAGTAATGTGCATACCGCATCGTGTAAATGCTTACTCCTGTAGTATCGTAAAGTAGTTAGGTAGGGGATTGAATCCTGCACTTGATAAGCTTGTGTGTTTGTGTGTTGTCTCCTTGGGAAGGAGCAACCTTTTTGGAGAGCAGTAAAACACCTTAACAGTGGTATACTAATCATTGTCAAGTCTGATGATGTCACCATCCTACAAATATACCTGTGGAAAAGAGACTTCCAGTAATATGTATAGAATGACGTGTTAATGTGTACTCCTCTAGTATCATGAAGTAGTTAGGTAGGGGTTTGAATCCTGCACTTGACAACTGTGTGTGTGTTCATGTGTAATCACCTTTGAGAGGAGCAACCTTTTTGGAGAGGAGTAGAACACCTTAAAAGTGGCATGCATATCTATGTCAAGTGTGATGATGTCACCATCCTACGAATATACCTGTGGAAAAGAGACCACCCAGTAATGTGTATAGCGCATCGTGTTAATGCTTACTCCTATAGTATCATGAAGTAGTTAGATAGAGGTTTGAATCCTGCACTTGACATCTGTGTGTGTGTGTGTGTGTGTGTGTGTGTGTGTGTGTGTGTGTGTGTGTGTGTGTGTGTGTGTGTAATTACCTTGGAGAGGAGCAACCTTTGTGTAGAGTAGTAGTCCACCTTACAAGTGGTATACTTATCTTTGTCAAGTCTGATGATGTCACCATCCTACAAATGTACCTGTGGAAAAAAGACCTCCCAGTAATGTGTATAGCGCGTTGTGTTCATGCGTACTCCTCTAGTATCATGATGTAGTTAGGTAGGGGTTTGAATCCTGCACTTAGTGAGTGTGTGTGCTCTATGTGTGTGACACTGTTGGTCAATGTGTTGTGGGTTTTGCTTTTACTACTGTATGACATATCAGTATGCATTGCACATGTGAGGTAGCTGTGTGGCAAATACATATACATACATGTTACCACAATTATTGCATGTGTGGGAACCCTGCTTTTTCCAAGAACACAGCTGTCATCTTTGCCAAACTGTGCTGCTGCTTCCCAGACCTTAGGTCACATCTGTATGCTTGTGACAAGGCCAGCCACGTTCACACTGTTACACTTTGCGATATCTTAGACGTGTAGGCAGTTTTATACAGATGAGAGGTTGGATCCCTTTACAAACAAGCTCATTTTACATAATGTCTTTATTTTATTTTATTCTACACTATTCAACATTGTTGTCAGTTATTACGTTTTCCCAGGTCATAGTCCTCACAGATTTCTCTGAGTTTTTATAGCTAATAATAGTTATTTAACTATCGCATAGTTATTAGTACTGTGCACAACTTGCTTTATGAACTACTTTGCTCGAGAATGAATGTTACGAGCATTTCTGAACGTGGTTCAGTAGTTTTGTGAAACACACTTTTAAGAAAAGAGTTTTTAAAATGTTTTAAATAGTTGTTGTTTTAGATCATCACATTAGAAGCTCTAGAAATGTGTTTTATATACCGCATTATTTTATGCTTTTTATCCTTTGTGATTAGGTACTAGAATGCGCAGATTGATTCAATGGCTTGTTTCACTTTAATTTAATTTGATTGTTTGATTACTTGATTATCTTATTAAAGAGAAGGCTTAAGTGTATATATATTTGCAACCTGATAAATGTATTATTATGGCTCTGAAGAAGCGTACTTGATGTACGCGAAAGCGCTTGTCCGTTAATAAATATTTCCATTTATTGTGGTGGTCCGTCTCCAGTGTATCTACTTTAGGCACTGCAGTGATGCCTGGCCTAGGTCATCCGTGTCACACACACTCATTATGGTTTCTATTGAATTGTGTGAATGAGGGTTTATGGCCGACGTATATGTCAGACCTGTTCAAATGCAGCAAAGTCTGTCAATGATGACTATTCATCACAGGTGTACAACAACCTTTGTGGATATGCATGCAGCCCCCTTATAGCTTATGTGATCCACCGAGGGATTTCAAAATACCTTAGGAAATGTGATTATCAAAGGAGAGATGACGTAACACTAGGTTGCATGTACACATCGGTACCTGTTCATCATGTTAGTGGCTACTACCTATGTGGTACTGTGGGGATACTATGTTCCGTAAAGGTGGATGACTATGCTTAGTTTGGCCTATAGCTTTACAGCATGGGTTTGACAACAGGTATCTGTTGGTATGTTACCCTTGTGGAGGATGTGTGTGTCACCTGGAGAATGCATTATAGGCCACAGTATGCATTACCAGATGTGGACAGACATATCCCAACTGTGATTGCTTGTACCTAAGAGAGCTATATGCCAAACAGGAGTGGTCTCAGTCATGGGTGCAGGGAATACCACTGGTTACTGGCATAGTATAGTACCTGAAGGATCCAAATGTTGCTGTGTGTCCTACATCTGTGTGTCAGTTGTCAAGACATCATCTAACGATTATGATTATCTAATGGTTATGGTCAGGCTGTTGAAGTCATGTATACTACCAGAATGCAAAACAATGACAGATAGTAACAGTATCACCCACAGCACAGTGTCAAACCATGTCATACACACATGTGTAGTCAGGTTCCGAAATGTGTGTAGTACAATGCATACTGGCCACCAATAGAAACTATGGAGTGTTACTGTGTAATACAGAGCATGTCTCCCAGACCATGTGTCCACTGTGCACGTACATGCAGACAGTGCACCTCCACCATGTTCACAGCTGTACACCTGCAAATCTGTGCTACACACATCCCACACATACTGTCCACTCTCTAACACATGCTGCCAATACTGCACACATCAGCCAAGTGGCACGTGGGCGGACAATAAACTATTGGAACTAACACTGGTGTAAACAACACTACAATGACAATCATAGCTGTAATGCATTGCATCATGCCTGCTCAGCTACACCTTCAAACATATCATTACACTCTACTGCTGACAACATGCTAATATTGCTATATTGCTATAAAGACACCCTGTGCATCAGCACCATGGTAGCCTGTTCCTACATCAATGTTACAGATGACAGGAGGTGGCACAGGTTTCATCACATGCACAGGGTGTGTTGTTGGTTGGCCAGAGGCCTACAGTGAGCCATCCAATCGACATGTATATGTATGTGTGTGTGTGTGTGTGTGGGGGGGGCAAGAATACTGTTATGGGCCAATGTTGATGTAATGTGTGCGGGTATGTGTTAGCCCTAGGTGTCTGGATTATGTGTGTGTGTCTGCATGCACACAGTTCCACCATGTGGCTGCCATATACAGGTATTTGTGGGACAGCCACAGACTGTACCTGTGAGGCTTTACAGATCACCGTCTCTGGCCAAAGATACAGTACTTGTGCCTGGCAGGGGTGCTACTGACACTATCAGGTACTAAGCCAGACTGGGTACTATCCCCAGAGGTAGATGGATGTACACTGGACCCAGTTCCCTGCTGGGACTGTTCAGAGCCACATGCACGTGGTCTTCTAGGACGTTCTATGGACAGCCAACCCCCAACATTGCTGGGGCTGGTACTGGCACTATGGGAGCGGCTGTGGCTTGTGGGACGTCTGTGGTAACTGCCAGTTGCTGATGTTGCTGGCATACGTCCACGTCGATGACTCAGCCGTACTGCACTGTCCTGACACATGGACATGATATTGCAGAGGACATCTAATGTCTCTCCCCAATGTCTATCAGTGACCTCAGTGTAATTGCGGATGGCACCAGATAGGTCACAGATACTGTCAATTACGGCAGTGTTATGTGCCCTCTGTGCCCTCAGTCCCTGTCTGGTGTACCGTTCCATACGTGCCTGTGCCTCCATGACAGCCTGGAACATGTGTGAGGTTGTAAGACCTGTGGCACGTCTGCCAGTGGCATGATGAGCAGCAGTGCTCTGACAAGAACCCCTGGACATCTGCCTATGTGGTACCATTCCAGACATCTGGGTATGGCTGCTGTGTTGGGATGCATGTGCCATGGATACCACACTGTCCTGGCCAATGCCGACTGTACGCTGTTCCTCAGCTATGGGCATTGGTGATGGATGTATTGGCAGTATGACTGTATGCATGGATGGGGTGGACACCTGTGTACTGTCAATTGGTGGCCAATGACAGACCCTGGTAAACATGCCTGTGCCTCAATGCACTTATCATCATTATCACTATTTTACTCAGTGACATCAGTTTCCATGCTGCAGTGAACCAGCCCAAAGTCAGCACCTGTGAGAGGAAGACAGGAAACACACTTTACGACCTGTACATGATGTTGGCACACATGAACACATGTACACATGCACACATGCACACATGCACACATGAATACATGCACACATGCACACATGCACACATGAACACATGCACACTTGCACACATGCACCCATGAACACATGCACACATGCACACATGAACACATGCACACATGAACATATGCATACATGAACACATGCACACATGCACACATGAACACATGCATACATGAACACATGCACTCATGCACACCAATGCACTCCTCACTATAACAGACATACACACACACACACACACACACACACACACACACACACACACACACACACACACACCTCCAGCAATCCAGAAAGTACTCAATAGCGGGTGATGGTGGGGTACAGTATCACAAGGCAAACAGTTATATCGCATGTGTCATCATGCAGGATGTGTGTTGCTCAACAGCATGCAGTGGGGTGTAGACAGCCCTTGCTAATAACAGTATACATGGATTTGATGCATGTGAGTTGTTGTTCAGTGATTGGCCTCACCCTGGAACACAATGTGTACATGGACACAACATTGCTGTGTAAGTATTAAAAGCTCTGCAATGTCCTGTGCGCCATCACTCACAGGTATACATACCATAGCTGGATGTGTATCTGTGTGTCACATAGATATCCATTTCTGATTAGAGCGTCTGTGTCTTTATCAGATAAATGTAGACACAGGTTTAGCACATGCATGCTATGTATACACACAGGATGAGTGGTGCATGTATACCTGATGGAATACCATTGCTCAACATAGCCATTGTACAGTAGTTATGTTGAGTGTAGGATATATTGTGGCCATGCCAGTGCCAGCCATGACATGGCATGCTAGAACACAACTGCAACATGAAACATCACACATACACAGTGTGTGTCATATGACCTATACACTCAATAGCATTACAAGACATAAATGTGTCACTTTGTACAAAAGATGATTGCTATGCATATTGTGTATCAGTCCATATGTTTACACACACACAACATTGTGGTGCATAGCAGTTAATGCTATGTGTAGTACTGCGGTCACTGTAACTGGATGGGGTGTAGTACCATGAGCCATCATCATGCAGCATCATGTGGTCACTCAAGGCTACTAATGAGTGCCAGACTGGCACATACCATGCTGTACCAGAACTGCTGTACCATGGCTACATTCACCATTTCCAAGCCAGTTGTTACATGGGTTTGTATGGTGCCCAATAGGGGGCATTGCCTAACATGAATGTGTTATGTGTTGAAGAGTGTCGCACAGCCACATGAGAGGCATCTGCCCCTCAGGTATATTATGTGTGCGGTGCGGATGACATTTGGGATACTGGAGTGTGACCTTACAGTGGGTGTCTGAATACGTCATGTGTAGCATGTGAACGTGTACCGCGTATGACAAAGTTGTGTATGTTGTGTGCATGTGTATTGCCTCTGCCTATCCAATGTCCACTACAGTGTTGCCACAATTGTGTGGGATGCTCTGTGTATTGTATGTGTTTTAGGCAGCTACCCACATTACTGGGATGTGCATAGTCTCACAGAAAACATGCACAGCATGCATTATGCGTAGGTGTGTTACGTGTACATGGCCTACAACTCACCTATGACATGCACACTTAATTAGCAATATTAAATGTAGAACACACTCACCGGCATGGGTCTGCTGCCTTGCTGTCACACCAGAGGGACCTACAAGTATATGAGACAGTTTGTCAGTGGCAACAACTGTGCCATTGCTACTGTGTGTCTGCAATCTTGCAGTAGTACAATAGTTGACAGTCACATGCCTACAGATTACATTCCTAATTATTAGTATTGCACAACACTAGGCACAACATCTTCTAACTACACAGTACACATCTCACATGAGCATGCTCTACCAATAGAGGTAACAGTAGTCTACAGCTATGCCATGTTACCTGCACGCTCCGTGTCAACTTGCTGGGTGGCTCCGGCCTCCTTGGTGATACATGTTGCTTGTTGTTTTTGCTGTTGGCCAGGATCCACCTGGCTCAGGTGCAGCTCCTCCACTCTGGTGAGGGGGGGGTGGATGGGTACCCCACCACCTGTGGCAAGCTGTTGTCTATGGATATCTGACGCACACTGCCGGACATGTCTAATTAAATCACTGCAGTGATGGCGTACCTGCTCATATGTCTGGTTATGCATGCCTATGTCATTTACCCTATGGACAAGATCTTTCCACAGTGCAGTCCACTCATGCTTGTCCTGGCTGGTTCTGGAGAACAGCAGGGCATAGTGCTGAACCAGGCTTGTTGTTATCTGTTCCTCCTCTGCCGTGCTGTAGGTGGGGTTATGATGGTGGGCCATTACCCTAGAAGACAATGAAACAATATGTATGAGCATGTCATGTGGCACACTTAACATTCTAAAGTACAGATATCAATTAACTGCCATATATAGCAACCTATTGGCTGTCAGAGGATATACACTTTCAGTACCACATATCAGTGCTCAGCCCACAACTGCCTGACAGTGCCTGGAGCACTCTATATATCAAACCATGTCTTGCACAGCAACAAAGATAAACCAGTATGTAAGACTATACAACAGTACATGGCACACTGTATGCAACACAATGCACCACCTAGTCACAGGAGGTTTATATCAAGCTAATGCATCAGTAAATATGTATTCCATTGCAATGATTGTAAAGTCCAGTTACAGTATTACCAGTATACCACACTAGTCATTGATGGCAAACCCCTGCCTAACATATGTGCCCATTTGTTAATACAGGTGGCATACTGCTGTACTAGACTATACATGCTGCTAGATACGCACTTATATCCTGTAACACACATATGACCGAGGCCATGGTACAGGCATACCCACACACACATCAGACATACATACCAGACACAAAGGTATGGCAACCCAGATGACCTTTACCTGTGTACCATACAGTACTGTGTGTCAGGAGTTACAAAGCCTTATGCCTGAGGTATGTAATCTGTGAGGACTACAGGGAACACACAAAACAGTGGTTCCAAGAAATGTGGACATACACCATACTGTGCTGTGTAGGCATACAGCTTCAGGTAGTATTACAGTTCATACATGAGTTGGATTTACCAGCAGTAACACTCAATAAGCATACATGTACTGCTTTAGCCTACAATGGGACACCCCAGTTGACACCAAGGGACTACGTCAGACCATATGGTATACCGCTTTTTCTGCCTAGCAATTGCATACATATCTTTTGCTGGGATCACAGCTAGGACACATAATACCATGACAGAAACAGTTTCCCACTAAGCTATCACACATATACAGAACTCTGACACATTCACCAACACATTCACCATCACACTCAATCAACCTCACATAGCAATTATTGCAACAAGTACATGTGGGTGTGTATCGCTTCATAGGGAGGTAATAGGCTACTGGACATAGGGCCTATAGAAGTCTAGCTATACGCTACCCTGGCCTTTGACACACATGTAAGTACGTTTCACATGGCCCTGTCAAGCAGTACCACAGAGGTGATTCCTGGGGTGTATTTCCTATCTCCCATGCAATCATCAAGATTATTTATGATGACAGCTAATTAAGAGCTTTGTTTGCTATTGATAGGTGGTTTGTTCCAGAGTATGGGATGTCTCTGAGATAGGAATCTATCCCTCCAGCATGTGCTGTCTATCGAGGTCACAAGGTTTAGGTCCCTAGAGTGTGTAGCTCATAGGGATTGTGATCTGTCTATGTGGAGCATGTCCAACAGCTCTGGGTTTGACATAGTCTTAGTATGTTAGGCAGAGGTCACCTCTGTGGAGGCGGTATGCGAAACAGTCTAGCTGTGGGTTTGTGAGATGGTCTGCATAGGGCATCTGTTTGAGGCCGGTATTACTCTTTGTGAGGTATGTCTGCGTCATTTCTAGTTGCTGTAGATGTCTTGTGAGGTACATACCACATGGGGCATTGTACTCGATAATGGGCTTTATGTGTGATGAGTAGAGGGGAACACTGACCTATATTTCCCTGGATGACACACCTTTTGTGATGACGTGTGCCACGTAGACAGATGACATGACTAGTGTGGCACTGTGATTATCAAAGGGGTGACTACTGTCCACCTATGTCCCATGGTCTCTTATCACACTTTCGGTGTTAAGTAGACTACCACCTATGTGGTAGTTCAAGGGTACAGAGTCTTTGCAAGAAGGTATGCCAATGAAGTGTCAACATTAAGCTTGGGTCCATGGCTTTGTCACCAGGCATCCGTTGCAGTAAATATGACCCTGTCTTCTCTCTCTGTCTCTAAATATCTATCTATCTATCTATCTATATATATATATATATATATATATATATATATATATATATATATATATATATATATATATATATGTATATATATATATATATATATATATACACACACACACACACACACACACACACACACACACACACACACACACACACACATATAAATATCCATTGGTGTACATGTAGATATACATATACGCACATATACAGTCCACCTTTCATGGTGGGGATATCAATTATGCAAAGGTTGTGAGGTACACCATTATGTCATAATATTGCACAGTGTTGTGCGGAGTGCATTGAAGGTGTTCTCAGCCCATGTAGCTTTAGCAGGCCTCACTGGCTGCAACACTGCAAACCTGACGAATAATATCAACAGCGTTTAACCACCACATGTCATATAACAGCACTGTATGCTGTCTTGTTTGCCACACACTACAACCTACATAGAAATATGCACATAACCTTCAACAACATATATATGTCCTCCCTTCACAAACAGTTGCAGTATGTCCCTTGCTCTATGCACATGTACAGATGCTAATATATCTGACACAGATCTCTGCGCATCTGTGTGCCATACACATGCAAGGTCCACATTGTTGTAAGTTCGTGTACCTCACGGCTGACCTGTTGGGCCTTGCTGCAACATGAACAGGTGTGACATGTGAGCACACAGTAATATTAGAGGGTGTATATATAGCTGCAAATGTTAGATTAGCATACTAGTCTGGTATAGCTGTTACGAATGCTAAGCACACATTAATATGAATCATGCATTTGTTACTCTGTCACATCCATGTTTATATAACCGTATGCGCTACTCCCACAAACAGACATTGCACACACTACTGTACAGAACACAGATAACATGGATCAGATGTTTGACATTTAATGCTGAACTACATATGTCACAGTCATATCCCACTGCACACAGCTACACACTGATGTCTCCATGCCAGTAGTTATGCAGGGCATCTGTGCATAGATATGTACTGCTGCCACATATGGATGATTCAAACTATGTAGAGTACTCTTCATAAACATCTACTACATGTCAGTAAATACATAGCTGTTACATACCTTACCTTTGTATGTGTTCGTATTTGTCTGTTTCGTGTGTTTTGTAATAGCTTTTATTTGTATAGCTTATGATTTTTTTCAAGATATATATTTTATTTTAAAATAATTATTTTTATTTTCAATATATTATTTATTTTGCAATATTTTTTTAATATATTTTTCTTTTCAATATATATATTTTTTAATTTTTTTTCAATATATTATTATTTTTTCAATATATTTTTTTCAATATATTTTTCTTTTCAATATACTTTTTTTCAATATATTTTTTGTTTTCAATATATTCTTTTAGTTTTTCTTTTTTTTTTGCTATATATTACTTTTTCTTTCAATATATATTTGGTTGATCTTTTTTATTTTTTCCTGCTGCTGTTGTCTGCGTCCGTACGTCTCTCTCTCTCTCTCTCTCTCTCTCTCTTTCTCCATAGTTGCAATGAAATGATTGAATGTGTGGACAGCAAGTACAGCCTGCTTTTATAGGCATGTGCACATGTGCATGTGATGGCCTCTGCACCAATTGATGGCCACCATTTGGCAATTGCATGCAGCCTGCTGTATGGCACTTGCAGTACTCATTGTCATAGCAACCCAATACTATAAATTGCTAAGTCAGGTAGGCATAGCCCTTTCAGCTTTCTAAAGTGGGGACCATGCTTGTTTGCTGTGGACACCGTTGTGTAAGTCAGAAGGTTGGCATACTTCTCATAACTGATGCTAGGGGTGTAGCCAGTGATTTGAACGTTGTAGTCAGACCTGAATGTTGCCACTTCCAGTACACAGATGACAGTATAGAATTGTACTCACCCCTACAAATGCTAACACAAGATACATAGGAGTATGTAGTTTATTTTCTACTTATACAATTAGCTGACATACATACATAGTTACTGGGATGTTTTCATTTTGCACATGAACAGTTTGGGAACTGCTGTACTGTGGATATTGATGTACTCACTTCTGCACAGTTTGTGCTTTTTCTTTTGTTGACATTATCACAGGATGCTCATGAAAACTGGACAATTCCAGTACAGAGTATGCCTACCTACATCCTTGCTGTACCTTGAACACACAGGTATTTTGTACATTTGGGTGGTGATTATCCTGCTATGATACTGTGTGGGGGTTGTAAAGTGCTGCTGTAACATTATTTACTCCTAGAATGTCTGGTTCTGTTATCACAGTCATGTAATGCAATTCCACAACTGCTGGTAAAGTCCCACAGAACAGGTTTTGTGTTATGGCATTCCTATCTTTCCTTTACATTCACTCATTCTGATGCATGATATATATATTTCAGCAACAACTTGCTGTATATCTACTGTGGCCTAGTGGTACTTCACGCAGTCTAGTGTGTCTGGGGTTCGAGACTGACAGTGGTGTTTTATTTTGCTGCTCTGCAGAACAAGGCCTCTCATATGCAGGGTGACAAAGGCACTTTTAAGCAGTTGTAAGCGGGTTTGCGCGGGTTTGCACAATGCTTAGCAATACTAAGCTAAGTGCACACATGCACACACTTGTCGAAGTGGGTGTACAGCTAGGGATCATCTTAGGGTGTTTTCTTTAACAGCAACAGCTGTGATTATACTAATAATGGAGGGAATTTGGTAACCACCCACCATGAGAGAGATGAGAGAGGCAGATATGTATGTACTACCAACTAAATTTCAGTTAAATATGTGTTATGTGTCCAGTTGTGTAAAATGGGCAGTTATGTATGGTGTGTTTTTTTTTTTTTGAGAGATTGCCATTTTTTTTTTTTTTTTGAGTGGAATGTGGGGTATGGGTATATTATTTTTGAGGTTGGGGTTGGAGGTAAACAAGACAGACACAACACAACACATATAGGGGCAGAGTGGGCACATGGGTGGGGTGAACACATTGATGGGGAAGGATGTTGGAAAAAATGAAGCCCATGAGCTGCACCTTCACAGGGTGGCCGGCTGGGTGGCTGGAGGGGAGGCGAGGGGGGCCCATGACTCACCACTCTCCTGCCTCCTCGAGCTGGCTGTGAGGATCAGCAGCCTCGAACGCCACTCCCCTACCACCACAGCCCGGACTCATTGGTGATAGTTGATCATCCGGCCCCCCCGTAATTGCATGGGGGATGACATCCTGGCTCATCCCGCCGAGGTTCCCGCACACCCATGCCAGAGGAAGATGGGAGGAAGAGGTCACACTGACTGCTGGTGCCAGTGCCATCGCCAGCTGAGGTGGAACAAGAAGGGTCCGCTGGGACCGACCTTCCCATACATCTATGTTTTAGAGGGATTAAATGACAATATGGGATAGTAATAGCCAACAGCATTCCAATTTAGTTGTAACAGCACTCAATAGGACATGTGTCCATGTTATGACAATGATTGATTATATACATTGAGGTGTGGAATTGCTGACAACAGGTTCATAGCTACTACACATCTCTTACTATGGAGGAGATGAGGACTGATGCATCAACCCACTTTATAATAACAGTGCAGTATCAGCAGTACAGTATCAGCAATCCAGCTACATACTGCGGGAGCTAAAATCCACATCCTTCATGAAAAACAACTATAGTACCTGTTCTACAGACGGATTGTTCATAAGCAGCAATAGACTTCACATCCCGCAGTGCTAATAGCCTTTGGATAAAACCACATGCTACTCAACTCTCTCTCACCTTTGCAGCACAACAAATAAGTAAAGTAAACTAGTTTCCTGACAATGCCACAAAACTAGGAACGGCTTCTAAACATTACATGTATTTTAGAAACTAGGCACAAGAAAATGATTTGTCTTGCCATCCATTGTCTAATGGATGGGAAAGGTACAATTTACTCAGTTAACTGTTCTAACATTTAAGCATGCTAACCATAGCAATGCCAGTTCCATTGAGCCATTGTCAATCTAGTAAATACACATCTGCTGACTATGATAAGAGCAACAGCATTTATACATCTCTATTGAAATTAATGATAGACAGTTAAAACCAAATAGGCGGAGCAACACATACTTAACTTAGAAGACGCATCACTAACAGCCAGCACGCAAAATACACAGCATACACAGCATCTTTTAAAGACCCAGACACAGCAGAAAGGGCAGTATCAGTTTTGCACATACTATAAGAAAAAACTCAGCACCTGGATAAGGAGCAGCGCAGTATAGCGATTCGGTCTAGTCAGTGAAAAACATTGGCAGCAATAAAATGAATCACAGCACTAACTCAGCACCTGACTTGCCAAACATCCCCTGAGCTTTTCCAGCATTACGGCTGTTATGTTTTTACCACTTTGCAGGCAGAAAATGACATTAGTGTGATAATGTTATATTGCTGCATATTGCTCTTGATAACTGGATACTGACATCTCTGTAGCTATTAAAAATATATTCATACGTGTCTCATACACTAATTGATGGCATGTCCAAACCCCAATGAAATGGGTGATGTTACATGCAATGGTTGCCATTGTCCATGGTTTCAATACCCACACTAATATCACTAACTTCACATGACTATTATTTGACACTGAATACCATTAACAGGTACATTTAACATGACAGTAACCAATTGCGACATCCTTGGACATAGGGACATATACTGCTCTAACTCAGCAGTGTTACCACTTCATGTGTGGAGCTGATAAAACACAAACTCAACTGATTCAAAATGTGCATTTGCAGACTACAATACAACATCTCACACCTTGCCGGTACATGCAATTACAATAGTATGCAGTACATGTAATTCACATGTACAGCATACTAGTAACTCTTTGCAGAGCACATAACACATACCTGTTGTGACGACCATTCCCTGGCCCAGCAATCAAGGAGCCTCAATCCTCACCACTAACAAAAGGGAGGTCATCTCCTAGAAGAGAGGAAAGGATAACTAACACACACAGTAAAGTACAATTTCCCTTAAGTGCACACAGAGATCACAGTCAGTCTGGGCTGGTTGCTCCTTTGCTCACCAGGTCCCCAATAAGACTCCCCACTGGCACAGCTATAGGGTCCAGGTCTCAGCCTAACTGGGCAAGCTAAAACCTCCAGTACCCTCTCTGTCCAACCAGTGCTTTGCATCCCTGCCAAGTAGCTGCCACAACACACACACACTTTGAGATAATTATTTATACAATTTCACAGACACTCCTGGGAAAGGCTGACACAGAGTCTCCAACTGTGTCCCTTAACTGAGACTATATAGTAGCAATTTCTACCACCGCCCATTTAATAATGTCAGCTACTAAAAGGCCCTTAAAAGGGTGTCCAAATATTACTGTGCAGTATTATTATCCAATGGTAGTATGACTAACAGTCAAGGCTTACTTTAGAGTGGCCTTTTACAATAACCTCTATAAATATGCAATGTACTCTAGAGCTTATCTCTACACAAATCAACCACAGGTAGAAGGTTTTAAAAAAATTTAATAATAAATAATTAAAACATAAGACAAAACTACTACACCACAGAGATATCAAGAGTTCACAGATCACACAGAAACTTAAAATAATACAGTAGGACAGGTCTGATTTCAAAGAAAAATACCTAATTAATCTTTACTAGCTTTAACTATTCCTACAAGAATTCACAGCACTAAAACTTACATGTGAGCGCAAGACAGAATGCTGATAAGTTAGATGTCCAAAGTCAAAATGCTTCCAGTCTCTTGTGAGAAATAGTATTTAAATATTACTAACAAATATGTTTGCTGGGTCCCTCCCCAAATTACATCATTTTTGACACTTAGGTTTTCCCAGTATTCATATTGCATCATCTTAACACCTGGTCTAAGTTCTCAGGCCACAAACTGCATTATTTAGCAGTCTCACCTCCTCAGAAACTTACAACAATAGCAGAAACCAGAGCAATAAAGCACCTTCCACCTCTAAATTCTAGTCATAAACTTTAGCCTTAAAACAATGGGCATGAAATCTTCATCCAGCCGCCCTGGAATTCTAACATGAAAGGGTACAACATGCTTCACTGGGCCAGTAGAGTGCAATGTTGTCACATATTTTGCAGTTCCACATTTCACAATATTCTTTACACTCAAGAAACATGCCTGTATTTTACATTTATTTACAAATGCCAGAATTATATATCAAATTCTATTTGACTAGGCTGGCACCCTTCGCCCATCTCTCCCCAATTGTCACATCTCTTCCACCAGGGGAGCTCAAGCAAGTTTTTCAAGTGCCCCTTGAGAAACATTACTTGAGAGTGTCAGGTCTATCTGGGTGTACCTCACCCCATTCCCTGTCTTGAAAGGCCATCTGCATTGGCATTGATACACCCACTGCGGTGCTGCACTGACATATCATATGCTTGCAACCCCAGACTCCATCTTAGCAAATTGGCATTTTGCTGACTGGCTCTGTTTAACCATGTTAGAGGGTTGTGATCTGTCATCACAGTGAATTTTCTTCCATGCGGATAAGGCTGAAGTTTTTTGTAGTGCCCACACTATGGCTAGACATTCCTTTTCTACTGCTGCATAGCATTCCTTCCTGGGTTGGAGCCTACGACTGAGATAAACCACTGGGTGCTCTTCTCCCTCTGAAGAAATCTGGCTAAGTACAGCCCCCACCCCATAGTTTGAAGCATCCACCTGCACAACAAATTCTCTGCTATAGTCTGGACTGGCTAACACAGGGGGTCCTCCCAAAGCTTCCTTAAGCTTCTGAAATGCCTGCTGACATGCTGGGGTCCACACTACATTATCTGGCCTGCTCTTCCTTGTCAGGTCTATGAGGGGAGCAGCTATGGTACTATAATTGGGAACAAACGTTCTGTAGTACCCTGCTGTCCCCAACAATGCCCTCGCCTGCTTTTTGGTAACAGGTGCAGGCCATGCCTGAATAGCTTCCACTTTGGCAGGTTCTGGCCTTATTGTACCACTCCCCACTCTGTGTCCTAGGTAGGAGACCTCTGCCATACCCACCTGACATTTGCTCAGCCTAATGGTCAACTCATCCCTCTGTAGTCTGCCCAGCACCTCCCTAACATGCTGAAGGTGTTCTTGCCAGGAATAGCTGT
The DNA here is from genome assembly GCF_019279795.1 of Protopterus annectens. Classification (NCBI taxonomy): domain Eukaryota; kingdom Metazoa; phylum Chordata; order Ceratodontiformes; family Protopteridae; genus Protopterus; species Protopterus annectens. The sequence continues at coordinate 1,238,492,702 of NC_056741.1, forward strand.
AGATAGCAATATCATCCATGTAAGCAAGGGCAAACCCTCTTGCTCCTGCTAAGATATGATCTACCAGCCTCTGGAAAGTCACTGGGTATTTTTCATCCCAAAGGGCATCTTTGTGAACTCATACAAGACAAAAGGAGTCACAAAGGTTGACTTCTCTCTAGCACTGGGAGTCAAGGGCACCTGCCATTAACCATTGATAAGATCATTGGTTGTAAGATACTTAGCCCCACCCATCTGCTCTAGGGCCTCATCTGTCCTAGGCATGGGGTAAGCATCTGACTCTGTGTGACTATTTAATTTCCTGTAATCCACACAGAACATGTTGCTGCCATCATTCTTTGGCACCAACACCACTGGTGAGGCCCAGGGACTGTTGCACTCTTGAATCACCCCTAGTTCCAACATCTCCTGTACCTCCTCCCTCAGAGTCTGTTTGACTCTCTCAGGCACCCTATGAGGGGCCTGCCTGATAGGACTTTGGGGTCCTGTATCCACCTGGTGCTGCACCAGGTGAGTGCTCCCTGGTTTCCTGGTGAACATGTCCCCAAACTCGTGCAACACTGCTCGGATTTCTCAAACCTGGATAGGAGATAGCTGCTGGAACATTGCTACCCCTTCCACCGAGGTGTCAGCCCGAGCCTCACTGAGGAGATCAATCCCCAGATCTCCCTCAGACTCCTCCTGCAATCCACTGCAAATGCTCAGCATAAGGGCCTTCCTATCATAGTAAGGTTTCAGCATGTTAACATGGTACAATTTGTGCCCCTGCCATCTGCCTAGCACTTCCACCATTTAGTTAACATCACTTACCTTTCTTACCACCTTGTAGGGTCCCTCCCAAGCTGCCTGCAACTTGTTGTGTCTGACAGGACCAAGCATTCCTGTCATACCACACCTTTTTCTGTTGCTGGGCTTCTGCCAGGTTCTCTTGGGCCAAGCCCATGAGTTCCCTGAGCCTTGTCCTGAGGTTCAGGACATATGCCACAACAGACTCCTTGTCAGACTCACACTCACCTTTCCACTCATCTCGAATTAAATCTAGAGGTCCCCTCACCCTATGCCCATACAGCAACTCAAAGGGTGAAAAACCTGTGGATTCCTGGGGAACCTCTCTGTAAGCAAACGACAGATGGGGCAAATATTTGTCCCACTAACTCTTAAACTGATCTGCAAATGCCCATAGCATGGACTTGATTGTAGAGTTTAACCTCTCAACAAGACCATTAGTCTGGGGATGATAGGGGGTGGTCTTCATGTGCTTCACCCCACAGGACTTTGACAGACAAGCCAGCAGGTCTGACATAAAATTGGCACCTCTGTCAGACAGTATTTCCTTTGGGAAACCTACCCTGCTGAAAATCTCTAGCAACATATTTGCCACTTTCTCGGCCTCAATGGAGGACAAAGCCACTGCCTCAGGGTATCGTGTAGCATAATCTTCAATCACTAGGATATACTTTTTCCCTGTGGAACTTGGGGTACTCGGAGGACCCACAATATCTATAGCTACCCTCAGAAATGGCTCCTCAATCCCAGGCAAAGGCATCAAATGAGCTCTCACCTTGTCTCCTGCCTTGCCTACCTTTTGGCACTGCTCACAGGTCCTGCAGTATCTTGTTACATCTCTGGAAATTCCAGGCCTATAGAAGTTTTGCATAATATGCCTCTTTGTACATTTTATGCCAACATGTCCTGCAAAGGGAATATCATGGGCTATGGCTAGAAGTGCCAGACAGTAAGCTCTAGTCACTACTAACTGCTGTACTTTCTCACCTTCTAGCCCTCCCTCAGGGGTCCACTCTCTGTACAGTAACCCTTTGTTCCAGTATGCAGATTCCCCCTTCCCTTGAGAATCAGGTGCCTCCCTAGCTACCTGCCTCAGGCCTTGCAATGTAGGGTCTGAGAGCTGAGCCTGTCTCAACTCTCTCCTTGTAACCCTTCCCAGCTCCCCTTCCACAGGAAGTCTGGCATCCTCTGACAGTGGTGCCTCACTGTCAGCCTGGGTACTACTACTCACCTCTACTTTTGCAGTTACCCTGTCCAAGAGACCATCAGTACCCACAAGCAGCTGTGGCTCACATTCAGTCTCACTGCTACCGAGTAGCTCCCTTACTGAAGTAACCACCCCAGCAGTCCTGGCTGCAAGTATGCAGTCTGTATGGGTCTCCCCCAGGCTACCAGGCCCACATGCTTGTCTCCTAGCCTCACTGCATGTAACTGCATAAGTACATAGTACTGCCTCATCCAAATCCTTCCCTCTCAGGACATTTGCAGGATGGTAATTCCATACTCCGGTTGTCGCAAAAAACCCACTATTGGCATTTTATCTTTACCACTTACTGGCTCCCTCAACTTTGGTTCCCCACCTTGCCTCTGTCAATATCTCTATGCCACATGGCCCCACTGGTTACATTCAAAACATTTAACCCTACCTCCTGGATGTGTACCTGGACTAGTGGCTTCCCCTGCTACTGGTGGATTCTGTTGGGGCAGTCTGTGCTGCCCACCATGGGTTATTTTATTCCCATGAGGAGTACTGGGGTCCCTTTCCTGTGTCTGGCTGCCCTGTTTGCTACGTATAGGTCTCCCTTCTTCCTCAACTCCTCAGAAGTAGCACACTGTCTATCAGCTAACCAGATCCTCATGTCATCAGGCAAGGTGCTAAGGGCTTGTTCCCTTACCAAAAGGTCTGCCAGCCCTTCAGAAGTGGTGACATGACATCCACTCACCCAGCTATGAAAATAAGTGCTCAGTTCAGCAGCATATTCACATACATTTTCATCTGCCTTGCGTCTATGCTCACAAAACGTTTTCCTATACATTTCATGTGTTAGCTTAAAACATTCTAATAAATGTCTTTTAACAGCAGTATAATCAAAACAGTCAGTGTCATGCATTTTTGCTAAAGAAGTTACAGCTTTACCATGGAGTAAGGGGGTCAGGAACCATACCCAGAGCCTTTGGTCAACTTCATACTGTTTACATACCCTCTCAAACATATTAATGAAGCTATCAAAATTATCCCCCTCTTTAAACTGTAGAAGAAATTTACTGACCTTTTGTTCTTCTGAGGTCCAGTTACTCCCTTCCCCATTACCTCCATGACTCTGGCGAAGAGTCAGCATTTCCCTCTCATGCCTCCTCTGCCATTCATTTTCCTCAGCTTGTAGACTCTTCATTTTCTTGGCTGCTTCTAGTTCTATATGCCTGGCCTCCAACTCAAGTCTCTTTAGCTCCAGCTGGATTTTTAAGTCCACTGCAGAAAGGTTGAGCTGTCCACTCTCCGAGAATATTGTATCTCCACTGTCAGTCTGATTGTCCTCCAGGCTGCTGTTTTCTGATGTAGCTGTAACCAAGGCTACAATCAGGTCTGCTTTAGTCAGGTTTCCATGCACCAGTCCCCTAGCCTGGCACATCTCCGCCAGCTGGCTCCTTGTCAGCTTTCCATACTCTTCCACTGACATGCTGCCTGCTCACCCTGACTAGCATTAAGCTAACAAAAGAAATAAAACAATTGTGATCTGAACTCTGAGTATACACTGCATGGCTGTTTTAGAGTACAAAACACTTTTAGAGATCACTGTACGTAAGCTACAGGAATTCGCTCTACCCACACCACTACAAGCCAATTAGTATGTGAAGTAGATCCCACCACTGCCAAACACTTGTGACAACCATGCCCTGGCCCAGCAATCAAGGAGCCTCAATCCTCACCACTAACACCAGAGAGGTCATCTCCTATAAGAGAGGAAAGGATAACTAATACACACAATAAAGTACAATTTCCCTTAAGTGCACACAGAGATCACAGTCAGTCTGGGGCTGGTTGCTCCTTTGCTCACCAGGTCTCCAATAAGACTTCCCACTGGCACAGCTATAGGGTCCTGGACTCAGCCTAACTGGGCAAGATAAAACCTCCAGTATCCTCTCTGTCCAATCAGTGCTTTGTGTCCCTGCCAAGTAGCTGACACAACACACACACACTTTGAGATAAGTATTTATACAACTTCACAGACACTCCTGGGAAAGGCTGACACCGATTCTCCATCTGTGTCCCTTAACGCAGACTACACGGTAGTAATTATTGCCACCACCCAGTTAATAATATCAGCTACTAAAAGGCCCTTAAAAGGATGTCCAATTATTACTGTGCAATATTAGTATGCAATGGTAGTATGACTAACTGTCAAGGCTTACTTTAGAGTGGCATGTTACAATAACCTCTATAAATATGCAATGTATTCTAGAGCTTATCTCTACACAAATCAGCCACAGGTAGAAGGTTTTAAAAATATTTAATAATAAATAATTAAACCACAAGACAAAACTACTACACCACAGAGATATCTAAGAGTTCACAGATCACACAGAAACTTAAAATAATACAGTATGACAGGTCTGATTTCAAAGAAAAATACCTAATTAATCTTTACTAGCTTTAACTATTCCTACAAGAAATCATAGTGCTAAAACTTACATGTGAGCACAAGGCAGAGTGCTGATAAGATAGATGTCCAAAGTCAAAATGCTTCTAGTCTCTTGTGAGAAATAGTATTTAAACATTACTAACAAACATGTTTGCTGGGTCCCTCCCCAAATTACATCATTTTTGACACTTAGGTTTTCCCAGTATTCATAATGCATCATCTTAACACCTGGTCTAAGTTCTCAGGCCACAAACTGCATTATTTAGCAATCTAACACCTCTTCAGAAACTTACAACAATACAAGACATTTCGCATGTGTATGCTAGCAGAAAGCAGAGCAATAAAGCACCTTCTACATCTAATTCTAGTCATAAACTTTAGCCTTAAAACAATGGGCATGAAATCTTCATCCAGCCACCCTGGAGCTGAATTCTAACATGAAAGGGTACAACATGCTTCACTGGGCCAGTAGAGTGCAATGTTGTCACATATTTTGCAGTTCCACATTTCACAGTATTCTTTACACTCAAGAAACATGCCTGTATTTTACATTTATTTACAAATGCCAGAATTATATATCAAATTCTATTTGACTAGGCTGGCAGCCTTCGCCCATCTCTCCCCAATCATAATACCTGTATTACCACAGTTACTGCTAATAGCTTGGTTTTGTAAGTGATTTAACTGCATGGACTCAACATGTTACATGCTTTGCGAATACACAAGTTACTCAAAGTCTGTGAATGGTCCACTCTTCTCCAACCACTTATTTCATTCCCCAGAAACCCATAGATGTCATGCACCATGGTATTACAAGTCCAGAAGAGGGCAATACATATGCAGACACTATATTCCTTCTTACTGCAATAGTCACAATTAACTCCTAACCCCATCTACCAGAAATAATAAAAAAAAAACTAGGGCCATTACCTCTGCCCTTTGAATACTCAATTACTAAATGTTTGACTAGCATGTGAATATTTTTGCTACTATTAGCCACATGCACGCTACCTCATTTGCTCCCTTGTCCATGAACAGCCATATTGACAACTTTAACAATACAGTCAAGTACACTCCCTGGCACCACTTTAGTAATTTAATTTTTCATCATCAATGCAGTTTTCTTCGCGATGCAAGTAAAACATGTGCAATGTTATCGGGCAGAGCCTACAGTGACTGCAATAATCCATTAGTGCTCATCTATAATGAATGGAGTTCTCTACTACCAACAAGTACCTCAGCTTACAGTGAAAAACACATGTTATCTGAACTGACCTATTAGCAGTATACCTTCATTCCCTGCACTCAAAACTACACATCTACTTGGAGAAATACTAAGACATGGTACTCACCCAGTCGACAGATTCTACTCCATTAGCCTGGTTTTGAATTACTTTTCTCAAATCTTGAAATGTGTCTTGCAATCACTACACTCTTCTCTGGATGCTTACACCTTGTGATGTTCTTCGGATGGGCTGGTATGGACATGGGATCAATTTCCAACTTCCCTCGTTTGGCTCTTATCACTTCCATTATCAAGTCATAGATGTAGTCAAACTTTCTCTTCTCAAAGATTGGTTTAGCAACCCATTCCTGCTTTGCCTTTGGGTACACAACTTTGAATCTAGGTTCACCTATTGCTGCTGACTTACTGGTCAGGAATTTTACCACAGCCTGTTCACGCTGAAGTTTTTCATTATGATCTATGATGGCAAGTATGACACGAGCTTTCATCCCTGCATAACTGAAGTGCTCAAACTTGGGGCAGTACTTGCATAGCAATGCATGGAAGACCTCAAGGTTGCCAGTGTGACAGAACTTGGTTATTTGCTTCACATCCTTTAGAAATGCTCTGTTTGTAACTATCCTCTTCAGGGCACTGTGACACGCATAATCTTCTTCAAGCCACTTTTTTTTCATCTCCTTCTATGATTGGTATCTCATGTCCACAGCAAGACACCTTCTTTGCCCCACTCTAACTGTGTACGTCTGTCACATGGTACAACGACAGCCATTTCTCTTCCGGAAGTACTCCATCCCCATTGCATGTTTCTGCACACCACCACAGGTGATTAAAAATGCTGTAGCACCACCGAAGTAAGTCACGTTTACCCTGCCTTTTTCCCGTTTCCATTATTTTCTTCATTAAATGTTTGGACATATGCCATACATTAAACTGATGTTCAACTTCTGGGAATTCCTTGCACATTATAAATACAATTTCACAATGTTGATCTGTTGCCACAAGGCTGATTTTCATGAAGAAAAGTTTTATATTCCTTATTTTCTAAGTTTCAGAGCTCCAAAATCACTTACTTGATTCAGAGAGTGTATTATATTTGTCACTGTATACTGTTGTGCAGTGTGTTGCTGTTAATAGATACAAAAGCCATTACTGTCAACATTGTGGATCTTAAGAGAGAATGGCTTGCTTTACATAACTGTTTATTTATTTATTTATGTTTGTGTTTACTTACTTGCACATATACTGCAAGAAACGTTATTATTTTATTTTAAAATATTCTTTATCTTTCCCTTGTGTTACCTAGAAAATATTTTTGATATCTTTCAGTAAAACATGCAGAGAAATTGTGAAAGGTAGAAAAGTCACTCTGAGCTAGCAGAAGTGTCCTTATTTTTCAAAGAAAAGGAAATTAAATAGTATACAAAATGTAGTTAATTAGGGCCAAGGTGGTGCAGCGGTTAGCGTCGCCTCACAGCAAGAGGTTCTCCCTGGAGCTCTCACTGGAGCGCCTTCTGTGTGGAGTCTGCATGTCCTCCCTGTGGTCAAGTGATGTTTAAAGACATGCAGGTAGGTGCATACGTGAATGGGTGTGCCTTCTTTGAAGGTTGGGTGTTGGGCTGGCAAGTCGGCACCATAAAAATCCACTGCCAATCATTAGCGGACAGGAGTTCTGCTGTGGCGACCCCTAATGGGAAAAAGCTGAAAGACAAACAAACAAAATGTAGTTAGTTGCCTTTCAAGTGAAACATGCAGCAGAGTTGCAAAAAAATTAGTTGAGCTGTATAAGAAATTCTATAGCTATTTTTATGTGAAACTGTTTTCAGGTAGACAAAGACAGTTCTTATCTAAAAAAGAAGTTATGTACTCACAATAACGTTCCATGTTTGTTGTCCAGTATCTCACCTTCAGTCTTGCTGTTTGGGTTTGGAGCCAAAACCTCAGCTCCAACTCGGCCTATACTAAAGCTTGAGAGCTTCTACTGGTTTGAGGCTCAAAACTATCCCATAGTGCTTAGCGGCTATTCCCCAGATCTTGTTTGAGAAGGAAGGTTCCCATGATATGTTCAATATCCAAAAGGATAATATCTGAAAACATATTGTCAAAGGATTAACCAGAAAAGACAAGAAGGTAATCAGACTTTATTTGCCAATTTCTGAGAAAAATTCCTCCAGATATTCTAGGAGGGGGTGGCTTGGAAAGATGCAAGACTGAAGGTGAGATACTGGACAACAAACATGGAACGTTATGGTAAGTATATAACTTCTTTATGTTATGTTGTCCCATCTCACCTTCAGTCTTGCTGTTTGGGACAGACCCCCGTGCACCTTTTTCTTGGGTGGCTCAAGGGAATAAGCTCCTCAGGACAGTGGTATGAAAGGATGCCCTGTTCCGGGAGGCCACATCTACTTTGTAATGAACAATAAAGGTATGAGGGTTAACCCATGTAGCAGCAGCACAAATTGAATCCAGTGGAAGTCTGGATTGAAAGGCAATGGAGGTAGATACTGCTCTAGTTGAATGCCCTTTGATTTTCCTTGGTGGTTCCTTACTGTGGGAATTATAGACATATGTGATGGTTTCAGTAAGCGATTTCGACAAAGTAACTTTTGAGACTGCCAAACCATTTTTATTTTCTGAACAGGAGGCAAATAATTGGTCTGACTTTCTAAATTCTTTGGTCCTGTGCAAGTAAAAACATAACTGTCTGTGCACATCCAGCTGTTGGAGATTATAATCTGCATTGCTGCCATAGTTTGGAAAAAGCACTGGTAATTCTATACTCTGGTTTAAATTGGCTTGAGAACAAACTTTCGGTAAGAAGGAAGAATTTGTTCTGAGATAAACTCTATCTTTATAGAAGATCAAATACAGTGGACAGATAGATAAGACTTGCAGCTCTGATACTCTTGCAGCTCTGATACTCTCCTGGCTGAAATAATTGCTGTCAGGAAGAGTGTTTTCCAAGATAAAAATTTTAATGAACAAGATGATGCTGGTTCGAAAGGGGGCAGAATCAAAGATGATAATACCAGATTGAGGTCCCAAGGAGGAGGAGGTTCTCTGAAGGGTGGTGTTAACAGAAATGTACCTTTTAGGAAGGCTTTGCATAATCTATGAGACATTAGACTAGATCCTGATTCTCCCACATGATAATTAGAAATAGCAGCTAATTGAACTCGGATAGTGGCTGCCGCTTCCCCTTGATTAAAGGTTTCTGTTAGAAATTCCAGGATTAGAGGTATAGATGCTGTAAAAGGATCTATATGTCTTTTGTCAGCCCAACAAGAGAGCCTCTTCCATTTGCTTGCATAGAGATTCCTAGTCGTCTGCTTGCACAAAGGGACTAGAATGTGATGAACTGCAGGGGACAATTCTGGAAGCCTGGCTAAGAGCAGAAGTGGAGCAGCCAAGCTGTCAGTTTGAGAGTGTGGAGTGCAGGATGGAGCATTCCTGACTGATGCGTCAGAATATCCAGCAATGTGGTCCAGGATCCATGGGTCCTCCTGAAGGTAAGGCCAAAGGAAGGGGAACCAAATCTGATGAGGCTAGTATGGTGCAATGAGAATTAACTTGCGACTCAATAACTTTGCTTTCTGTATGACCTTTGGAATCAAGGGAAATGGGGGAAAGGCATAAAGAAGGCCCAGGGGCCAATTGTGAACCAGTGCATCCCTCAGCGACTCTCCTGGAGGGGAAATTAGGGCAAAGTAGTTGCTGCATTTGGAATTGAAGGGAGTGGCAAAAAAGTCGCAGCAAGGCTGGCCCCATTTGTGAAAAATTTGATTCGCAACTTCCTGATTGAGGGACCACCTGTGAGGCATGATAATCGCTCTGCTTATCTTGTCTGCTATAATGTTGGATTTCCCTAGGATATGCATTGCTGTCAGAAAGCGTTGAGAAGATATTGCCCATTGCCACATTCTCTGGACCTCTCGACATAGATGGTAGGATCTGCTTGCCCCCTGCTTGTTAATGTACCATACCACTGACATATTGTCTGTCTGAATTGCAATAGTCCCTGTGGGAAGACAGTCCTGAAGTGCTTGTAATGCCAGAAGCACAGCCCTCATCTCTAGGACATTGATATGTAAATGGTATTAGTGATCTTTCTAAACTCCTTGGACCATCTGTCCCAGATAATGCTCCCCCCACCCTATCTGGGATGCTTCCGTTTTTGCAGTAGTGATAGGTTGAGGAAGTACAAACAGACTGCCCATTGTTACCTGAGTGGACTGAATCCACCAAAGTAAGTCCTTCTTGCAAGAATGAGTTATGAAAATTTTGTGAGACATGGGTAACTCCTGCATAGACCATTGGGCAAAGAGTAGCCACTGCAGTATTCTCATGTGAAGTCATGCCATGGGAAGTAGTGATCTTGTCGCTGCCATAGAGCTTAGGACTTTCAGCACAAATCTTGCCTGTACTCTGCTCTTATTGAGTAAAATAATCACTTGACTGCATAGCATCTGTATCTTTTCTTGAGGTAGCTTTGCCAACATGTTGTTTGTATTTAAATCTGCACCAATGAATGTAATATGCTGTGATGGCAACAAGGCATATTTTTCTGTATTTATAGTAATGCCTAGTTTTGAGAAGAGATGAATGGTGTAGTCTCTTGCTTTGATCAATAGTTGCTTGGTGGTGGCAGTTAGGAGCCAGTCGTCTAAGTATGGAAACACCTGGAATCCTTGGCATCTCAGATGAGCCGTGACTACTGCCATGCAGTTGGTAAACACCCTGGGGGCTGTGGTGAGTCCAAAAGGCAGAGCTCTGAACTGGTAATGACTGGCTCCCAGCCGGAAGCATAGTAATCTTCTTGAGTGCCTGTCCATCTTTATGTGGTAGCATGCATCCCGAAGATCTAACGAGCACATCCAATTGTCTTTTCCCAGGAAAGAGAGTATAGACTGCAGTGTTACCATGCAGAACTTTGACTTTTTCACTGACTTGTTTAGTCTGCTGAGATCCAATATGTCTCTCCAGTCCCCTGTCTTTTTTGGAACTAAAAAGAACCTTGAGTAAATTCCGGATCCCAGTTGGTCTGCAGGGACTTCTTGGATAACTCTTTTTTCTAGCAACTTTTGTATTTCTAGTGTTGCTTAATCCCTTTGACTGGGTGGAATGTCTGGGATAGACTTTGGTGGCTGAGGTGTACATTGGAAGGGAATGTTGTATCCTCTGGCTATAATGGATTGTACCCATTTGACTTGAATCAAATTCAGCCAGGCTTCTGGGTACAGCGATATTCCCCGCCCCTGAACTGCCTTCAGAAGTGGACAGGTGGGCCTCCTTTCAGGAGCACTGGAAGGGCCTACCAGAGAAAGTACCTCTGTCACCCTAATTTTGTGGACCCCCTCTGCTGCGTGGATAGCGTCGTCTGTTGTTTCCCCCTCTGCCCCTGGGGGAAGGATCACCACGAGTGTCAGATAAGGCTCCTTTGGATTTACAGAACCACATTTTTCTGCCCTTTTGACCTTCAGGATAAGGTCTGGTAGGGGCAGAAAAATGGACTCCAATGGCAGACAGAGTCTTACCATCTTGTTGGCTCCTGGTGAGAGTTTCTTTTAATTTAGGTGTGTGTGTGTGTGTGTGTGTGTGTGTGTGTGTGTGTGTGTGTGTGTGTGTGTGTGTGTGTGTGTGTGTGTGTGTGTGTGTGTGTGTGTGCATTAACTTGGCCAAGTTGTAGTTATTGTTGATAAGACATAGAGCCCACTGGGCTGAGAGGAAGGTGGGTAAAGTCTTGAGAAGGCAATGATAATAATTCTGCTCTACAGTTGTTCAGAGTAAGTCTTATTTGCATGTGGAAGATGTTTATCATATCCTGAGGGAGTAGTGTGCATTTGCCATATGCTGTTAAGACCAGTTACCAGTCCTGTATTTCTTGGTGTTAGAGATGTAGATTTAAAGCTTGTACCATCATATATTAAATACTGGTAGCAATGCAGATTGGAACACCATAGCTCCAACCTTTAATATAAAAATGGATGGTGGGATCAAGTGGCCATCATATAGTAAATGGTTTGCATCAATGTGGATATATTAAACTGGATTTATATAGCCTGAAGGGCACTTTTTTGACCAAAAGTATCTATACCTTTGCAGCCATAAGGAAAGTGTATAACATTATACCTTGCACTGTAGTTAATTTGCTTTTTTTCAGTCAGAACAGTTAAAAACAAGTAAAATGATACATGAAGAATATGTTAAAATGTCAGTGGCACTATTAATTAAAGAATGAAACTCAGAAAGACTCACATAAACTAGGCTGAGCAAGAATGAGTTAGCCATTTTGTCTGCAGTCAATGTTCTGTCCACTGAACCTGAAGACAGCCTTGCAGGAGCTGTAGGTGTGCAACATGCAGCAACAGTGCCAGCCAGTTTGCTCCTAGATGATTTCAAATTGCAGCTTTACCTAAAGACACTAGAGATGGAGATTAAATGCATGGAGATAAAATATGCAGATGGAATGAAACAGCTTAAAGTACAAGAAAATGAAAAAAGATTGCGGGAAAAATATATGTTCACCATATACCAAATGCACTTGAGTCAAAAAAATTGAAAATCCAGCTCTAGATGCCAACATCTGTATTAAGTTGTTTCCCTGTTATAAATAAGAGGATGTAACTGATGGCTTTATTCTGACAGGATAATTTCTGAAATCAGCAACAAATTGACAAAGTGCAATGGGTGAGGTTTTCAACTACTCTGCTTTTCAAAGCCATGCATGGCTTAAGCAAAACTGTCTAATGAAAAGTATAAGACTTTTTAAAGATTAAAAACTGATTATTTGAATGTCTTAAGCTTACATCTTAAGCTTATAGAAAATATGTACTGAACATTGCAGAAACATTTAAGTCAGTTTGGCAACTTCACAGCAGAACTGAGCACTTACATTTATAGCACTATATGTAGCTCACGTTTCTTCTTTTGAAATATTGTTATACCATACTGTAAGACAGCAGTTACTCAGTACTTTGTCATTATGAAAATCTGTCTGACAGAATGGGAAGGTGTCTTAGCTGAAGAGATGAGTTAAAAAGGTTGCCTCATTTTGTAAGCAGGGCACAACTTGAAAAGACATGTTTAGCTAGCAGTCCACATGGATATAAAGGAACTAATGCCGCACAGTCTAAAATCATCATAATAATTTCCTAGACAAAGAGGGAAGCCACAGGTTCTGGTATATGCTATAGACTGGGGTTAAATGTTTCCAGTGTAAACAACTGGACAATGTATAGTGAAAAATTATATGGAGCTGCTTACTGTGATGGATTTGAAGTCTTCTTAAGACACAGTCTTGCTGGCTGGATTCTGCTGAAATCAAAGTCTGGTTATATTTGCATTCACAGTCTGTTGCATACAGAAACATGCAGAATATACACTGATGATAGAATATACTTTGCTGCACCTGTCTTTAAGAGCAGTAACAAATAACTTTTTTATAATAAACCAAACGGACTAACGTTACAGCTTAAAGTACTGTTCCATTTTACCTCTCATATAGTACAGATGATGTGAGAGATATAACATTTACCTCGAGAAAAATGTGTCTCTACCAATGCCCCTAACATAACTGGATTCATAGAGATCTTTATATACAATTTTAGTCATGCACATACATATACATTTCCTCTTGGTATTCTATTTTGGAGAATTGCTCATCCTGTAGAAACAATACCGATTGTTGCAGATGCTGACGAAAATGCTGACTTAATAATATTATTTTTAAGCTTCCTTGTTTAACAATGTCTTGTCACATATTTGCTGAATTTATAAGAGGCCAGCTTTTCTGATAGTGTGGACATCCTGTATTCTATTTGGATCTTTGTATAAGAACATCTGTTCTTGTGCCAATGCTGATAACAGTGTCTTAAACATGTCCTGTTGTCCATTCTTTTTATATGCAGAAAAACATGTTTTTTAAGGAAAACACATTGTCACAGTATTCTTTAAAAGTAGATTTTCCATTTTTGCACTTGCATACATCCTGTTTTTAAGGAAATAATGTCCATTCAGCAGATTCCTTATTTTCCAAGCCATGGTCATTTTAGTATGGATGCTGATCACATATTACTAAACTCTGTTTCTGCATTTAAGCAAGCTTTATTTTATACCTTATTTATGTTACATATTTGTAACAAAATTACTTTCAACCTTAAAACCCTGTTGAGCATAATCTTACAATTCCTTCTTTTTATTTTAATGTGCTCAAAACACTTTATACTGGTATGTATTTTTATCACATTATATAGAAAACACATTAAGAAACAAAACCTTTAATCTTCTTTTGATACAACAAATCAAAATGCAATTTTACAATGATATCAAGTATTACTACCAAACCTGAATGTATCTAGCAACTTTTTCTTTTACAGACCATTTTGTGAAAATATTTTATCAGTTATGAGCTGTGTCTGCTTTAATTTTATTTCTTAACTTGATTAATTTATTCTTTTGCAATTACAAAATTTAATTTATGACTTAGAATTGTTTTATTAACTCTTTGCAACTGTTGAATTAACTATAAGAGACAAGAACCATGTGCTACTGCAAGCATTTATACACTGCTGAAAATATACAGTTTCAATGTCATTTTAACCATCACATTGTGTTTATGTCTCTGAACTGCCCATTAACACATTGGTAAAATATTGAACTGGGCTTAGATAATAAATATTTGAAAGCAATTATTTTAGTATATTTACCTTGGCGTTCATGAAAATCTACTGCCAATCATTAGCGGACCGGAGTTCCACTGTGGTGACCCCTAACCGGGAATAGCCGAAAGACAACAACAACACTAAAGAATGTTATGTACATATTAGTCCATTAGCTGTATGAGTACAATATTTTAATATAATTTTCCTTTAACTGGGGTAAAACCAGTGATATTACAACTTGACAAATTACTTTTGAACTTATTACAATGTATCCTGTACAGTATGTATTTACACAGACTGTTTCCTATTCATGCATTTAATACCCTGGACCCATTTTTTCTTTAAATATGGTTTTTCACACATATTCATTACTAGACATTAATTTAATTTGTACTGAATTCTTCTGCATTTGTACATACAAAGACTATAAAATACATTTAGTCTAATCTTTCAAATTTAATAACATTAATATTAAGCAAAATCTTGGAAAATGTTTATGTCTCTTTAGAAATATCTAGTGGAAATGGCACCAAAGGCATATGTCATGTTATTTTAAACTACATACTCAACAATTAAAAATATTCATACTTTTTATACCAACATTGTTTTTCCAAAAACATATGAAAAATAGTGACCAATCTTGTTCAATTTTTTACATATCTTTACTTTCTCTTGTATAGCTGTAATAAATTAATTTTAAGCCATCTCTTGTTTTTTAAACCATCTCTTGTATAGCTTTACAGTTTAACAGGTTGTAAATACAGTTTAATACTAAACAATACAATAATAACCATTATGATAGCTATTAACAACTTGTAAAATATCTCATCCTGTCAGGTTTAATCCAGTTTACCAGTATTTCTAATACACTAATACCTGTTTTCCCCTCCCCCTAAAAGAGTATTGTCAAGAAGGAATGAGATATTTCTTCCTGTAGCTTTATTTTAGACCCTTGTGCAGTACGGTTTATACAGTCAGTGTAAAACCGAGAGAGTGCCCCTCCTCCTGTAGTGTACTGCAGTATTGTTTATTTGCTTTATAATGTACACCAGCCCAATACTTTGGCCACCCATCTTCTCCACTAGGCTACCAAACTATAGACCCCTGTCTAATTTGATCATTTTTATAAAGCTTTTGCTGTTTATTACCACTAGTAGGCATTTACACCCTTCTGCACAATTGATTTGAACTGTATGTATACTATAGCCCATTTGCTGGCTGTACTTGATGCAACTGAGGTTTTTTTTTTCTTTTAACATTTACTTGCAAACCGATTATCAGTGACATCTATGCACAATTGTGACATTTTATTACAATTACCAAATAGTGTTGCCTGTAAACATTTTAACAATTATGTTTTAATAACAATGATTCTTTAGAAAAACTCAAGCTACTTGTCTGGCAATCAGTCTTGTTGTTTATCTTATCTTTCCAACATTTCCTGTAACTATTCATTCAGTCTGGGAAGGTCTGAGCTCACAAACTATACTCTATAAACTATAGTTAATTCTTTTGGCATTTTTCCTTTAATTTGATTGTGATTTGCATAACTATGCATTTAAACTACATTACAATTAGCTTACATGGATTTCAGTATTTTTTATTTATTTATCTATTTAACTGTCCTGCCATTAATTTTACAAAAACTGTTTGACTAATACCATCTGTGATTTTCTTTTTAAAATTCAGAACTTTAACTGTTTGGTGTTACTATACAATTATAAAAAATTGTAAAAAAACAAACTGATAAATGTCTTGCTTTAACTGAATGAAAGTAAAACATTTGAGAATGATTTGGCCAGACATCAGATCCTACCATCCTACCATGTATGTTTAACCATTTTCAAAATATAAACATATTATAAAATATATTTCTTTTGCACAGATTAGCTGTGTATGCAGGAAGTTTCCAGTCTCTGTCAGTTCAGCTAATTTATTTTCTTTATCCTGCAACTGCTGTTGAATAGTTTCCTGTAATGTTGCATGGTCTTTCTCATATTTTTCAGTAACCTGTTCTGCTGAATCTAAAACTCCTATGCACTTTTGAAAAGATGTATGTATAACTTGTCTAAGCTTCCTGAACTCATTGTGTCTGTCTTTTAGAAATTTATTACATTCTTTTGTAACAAAATGTACTAGAGGTTCTATCAGTAACTGATTTGACTCACATGTGGTGACAGGACATAACTGTTTAACATCTGAATATAATGGAAACACTTTACTCTTAGTTAATTCTTTATCATTAACAGATCTGTCTTCACAGTCTATTTTTTTAGCAATATGATGCAATACTTTTTTTTTTGGGTGGCCACGGTGGTGCAGTGGCTAGCATTGTTGCCTCACAGCAAGAGGTTCTCCGGTTCGATCCTCGGCTGGGGTGCCTTCTGTGCAGAGTCTGCATGTCCTCCCTGTGGTTGCATGGGTTTCCTCCGGGTGCTCCGGTTTCCTCCCACATCCCTAAGAGATGCTGCAGGTGGATTGGACACTCTAAATTGGCCCTAGGTGTGAGTGCGTGTGCATGTGTGTGCCTTCTGTGGAAGGTTGTGTGCCGGGCTGGTAACTCGACACTGTAAAACTCCACTGCCAATCATGAGCAGACAGGTGATCCACTGTGGCGACCCCTAACCGGGAAAAGCCAAAAGAAGAAGATGCAATACCTTTTATGACATAATACACAAAATGCAATTTTTGTTGAAGCACACAATAAACATTTGTCATATTTCACATGGTTTTCTTTGAGATACCAGTCAAACATTGTAATACATTTGCATAATGCCTTACTATCAACCTGCCCTAATAAGGTTTTACATTTACTAATGTGCTGTGTATACCAACATTGCAATTTACTAAAACTTGGTTTACTCCTGCATGAATTATAAATAATATCCATGCTGTCTAATAACATCCAAACTGTCTAATAATATACAAACTGTCTAATAGCATCCACACTAAAAATGTAACACAGAAAAAAGTCTTACCAGTTAGCAAGAAAACAGGTGATCAGGCAGTTGTTGCTGATGGCTGGAAATTTTTCAAAATCACTTGAGAAGCTGGTGAAGCACAACAGGCAGCGGACTGCTGTACAAGTGGATATCCACCTTTTCTTGGAGAATATATGGCACTGTGACTTGAACTTCAGTCTCACTCCGGATGTAGACATCTAAAAAACTTTACTACTGCAAGCTGCATAAACTGGAATACTGTTTAGGATTTACACATATGTACACATGTTAGTTACTGCAATTTGACTGAAGTGACCCTCTGCAGGGCTTACCATCACTCCCCCTGTGTTTGAATGCAGATTTTAGGTTCAAATGCAGGCTAGCTTGCCATTGAAAAATTATATGGAGCTGCTTACTGTGGTGGATTTGAAGTCTCCTTAAGACACTCAGTCTTGCTGGCTGGATTCTGCTGAAATCAAAGTCTGGTTATATTTGCATTCACAGTCTGTTGCATACAGAAACTTGCAGAATATACACTGATGAGAGAATATATTTTGCAGCACCTGTCTTTAAGAGCAGTAACAAATAACTTTTTATAATAAACCAAATGGACTAACGTTGCAGCTTAAAGTACTGTTCCACTTTACTTCTCATATAGTACAGATGATGTGAAAGATATAACATTTACCTTGAGACAAATGTGTCTCTACCAATACCCCTAACATAACTGGATTCATAGAGATCTTTATATACAATTTTAGTCATGCACATACATATACATTTCCTCTTGGTATTCTATTTTGGAGAATTGCTCATCCTGTTGAAACAATACCGATTGTTGCAGATGCTGACGCAAATGATGACTTAATAATATTATTTTTAAGCTTCCTTGTTTAACAATATCTTGACACATTTTTGCTGAATTTATAAGAGGCCAACTTTTCTGACAGTGTAAACATCATGTATTCTATTTGGATCTTTGTATAAGAACATCTGTCTTTGTGCCAGTGCTAATAACAGTGTCATAAACATGTCCTGTTGTCCATTCTTTTCATATGCGGAAAAACATGTTTTTTAAGGAAAAACACATTGTCACAGTGCTCTTTAAAAGCAGATTTTGCATTTTTGCACTTGCATACATCCTGTTTTTAAGGAAATAATGTCCATTCAGCAGATTCCTTATTTTCCAAGCCACGGTCATTTAGTATGGATGCTGATCACATATTACTAAACTCTGTTTCTGCATTTAAGCAAGCTTTATTTTATACCTTATTTATGTTACATATTTGTAACAAAATTACTTTCAAACTTAAAACCCTGTTGAGCATAATCTTACATATAATCCAAATAGTCAGAGAAGATGGAGATAATAGGTGGGCAGAAGAGGTTATTAGTGAAAATACAGAGGTGGTATCTCAGTAGTAGGGGTCTTATCAAAACTGCATCTACTCTATATTATTAATGCTCCATATTAATACTAGGACCTGTTTCATATTCTGACAGAGGGCAAGAAATCGCTAACAAGGAAAATGCATCAAACATAACTATTGTTAAACCTTCTATACGTTAAAAAAAACATTAGTTTCCAGGAAAATCCTTTTCAGAAAGGACCATGGGGAGGCACCTTTTTGGGTACCATTGGTTCCCTTAGACTGGGAAAACGTGAGACATTTATTTATTTATTTATTATTTGTCATCTGGGTGGATGGGCTAGTCATTGGACCCTTTTTGGTCATGACTTGGATGGAGAAGACACAACAGTACCATTAAAAAGATTCAAATATGGTATTACAAGGATTACACCATACACACAATTAGGTTATATGACTTCTGCATATGATAAAATTTTCTGTTGCCCAACAACTTAAAACCATTTAAAGTACCAAGGAAGTGGGAGTGTTTTCTGATATCCCAACAGACATTTTAATAGGAAATTATTTTGATGATGGAATATCTTGTGTACATGTGATTAGAAACAGCCAGGTATGAAGGCAAGCACATGGGAAAAGCAGCAGGGGAAAACCAAGCTAGTCCCTACTTTTGTATCTAAGGCTGGTGATGTGACTATTTCTGGGAAAGAGCTAAATAGCAGCAGCAAGTCTGAACCTAATTCACACATGTCCAGAGGTAGTGGACTTCTTCTAAAAGAAGCTACTTCAATGAAAGAGATGGTTGATAGCAGAAGGCCAAAAATGTGAGCCATGGCTGGAAAAATATTCATGCCCACAAATGGCTGCTTGATTCTTCCTATAGACTATTCATATGTGAATGGTAAGAATATGTACTAACACTGGAGGCCAACCACTCTTCAAAAACTGCAGACTATACTCAGTATATTGTCAGTTTTGACACAGACCTCACACAGCCATGCCCACCTTGTCATAAACAAAGCAATAAGCCTCCTTATGCCAAAATAAAAAAAAGTCCCTGCCTAACCCCCACAAAGGCCTCCTAAATAAAGGTTTGGTGTACAGGATACTCAGTATCACATAACAGGTAACAAAATGCACAGACAGCAATAAAGAAAACACATCTTTAAAAATCAGTCAGTCACCTGACAGGCTGAAGCCCTTAAGGCAGCATGGCTGACATAGTACATCTGGTAATGTTTAGTTAAAGGTGACTCCATAGTCAGACACACAGAGGCACCACTCACCAGGTTGAGCAAAAGTAGAGTGCTGGTTAGCTGTCTCTCAGGTGCCAGGATCTGCAGTGTCACTAAGACCTTCAAGTCCCTTTAACCTGACCACACATATGACATGGTCATTGTCCATCTGGGAGTTAATGGCTTGAGACATACAGCCTTGTATCATATCAGGAGGGACACAAGAGATCTCTTAGAATATGCGTATGAAATTGGTGTGAAACTAGTATTGAGCAGTATCCTACCATCACCAAAAATGATGCTACAATACAAGAAAAAGATAGCTGGCTTCAAGTATTGGCTTAGCTATTGGTGACATTCTAAGAGGATCCAATAATATGTATCAGCCTGGCAGGAGATGATCAATAACTCTGGCTGCTTTGCAAGGAATGGCCTGTACTGCTCTCTTTGTGGCTTCTGTATATTGTCCAGTGCCTTTTCCTCACTCATAGTGTCTTTTTTTAGGCAAGGTCAGCCTCCTCAAATTACCTGCATAGCTAATCAAAATCTATATAAAGGCAGACTTGATGAATGTTAGAATCCTAAACAACAAGCTCCACTCCTTACAGGAATTCTTAACTCTTGTAAATATGGATAGATGATAGTTACTGAAGCATGTTTCAGAACAGTGAGACAACCTCCACAGTGCAAAATTTGACTGACTACCACTCTTTCAGACCCAATGTAGAAAATGACAGGGTTATTGCAGGGGGTGTGCCTGTATTCCTAAGAAACCATCTCACCTCCAAACTCTTAAGCCAGGACAACGACCTTGAACCTTTTCATATCCTTTTCATGGTAACTAGAACTCTGTACCATATTATAGCCTTCTACTGTCCCACTACCATATCGTGTGCTGCCCATTAGGTACATCTAAACAAACTGTCATCACTCACAAGTGGTCCTAACACTACTCTCTTGGGAGACTTCAGCTATCCCTCCATTAACTGGGAAAACTACTCTGTCAAATAAATATGCACAAGGATTACTTCAGTTCATTAATGCAAGCTCACTAGACCAACTGGTTCAAGTTCCAACTACAGGGTCAAAAATATTGGACCTAATTCTCATTAGTATTGCCATCTTATATTGGACCTAATTCTCATTAGTATTGCCATCTTATGCTGAGCACCTACAGTTACCATATCACTGGTCAAATCTGACCACTGTCCAGTAGCAGTCACTACGATGGTAAAACCTGAGTTACCACAGAGCTCCTCTCTCTTTCGAAATACTCTGTGGTGAGCCTGATCCAGCTAATTGATGGTCTGATGAAATGTAATTACCATCTTTACCTCAATTACCCCATCTTGCATTCTGCCACATTTGTGGATAATTTCTATGCCCACCTCAAAGCATGCATTGAGGCATCTGTCTCCAAAAGACAATTATAATGCCAAATTCAGGGATAAAGCCCTATGCTGGAACCCCAATATAAACAAACTGTACAGTAGAGGAAGAAACTCATAGCCTATAAAAGCAAACCTTAATAAATACCCCAAGCTTCTACAAATGAACTCAGGAAGATCAACAAAGAATTCAGAGACAAAATGAAATCCTCCAAAAGTAAGTATGAATTGAGAATTACTACCTCTGTTAAGGACAACCACAAAGTTTTCTTCAGCTCAGTCTAAATCCTTAGATGTAATGAGCAACAATGCTCAGAGCTAATACAAAGCAACAGTTACTTGTCCCCTGAGGAAATAGACAACATATTGGCATACAAATTCAGCTCTAACTTTACTTCCCTATGCCCTCAACTTCCCTACCTTGCTAGTCCCCCCACAACACCCTCTTGGCTCACCTTAGAACAGGTCCAGAATTCTCTCTAAAAAGGCAAAACTATTTGCTCCATGAGTCCTGATAATGTGCCAAACTGTCTTCTTATCAGCACCAGAAACTTTCTAGAAGTCTCTCTACCAAGCCACTTCAGCCTTAGCCTCTCCATTAGTTTCATGCTAGAGGAATGGAGAATTGTGGTAGTCATCCCACTCCACACAGGTTTCTACTACTAATCCAAGAAACTGCAGACCTATAAGCCTCAGTAGATTAATGGAACAGACCATTGTGGAACTTATTAACAAGGACATAGACAGTCTTCATGCCCTGCACCCAAGCCAAGCTAGATTTGTCAAAAGCAGATCTTTCATCCTGAATCTAGTGGGCACCTTTGAACATGCCATTGATGCATTAAATTTAGGCAAGTCAGAGTTCACACAACCTACCTGGACCTGGCCAAGGTCTTTGATATCATCTCACATTCTTGCATTTTAACAAGCTAATTAAACCTAATACAACCCCCTACGTTACCCACTGGATAGCAAACTGGCTAACTTACAGAACTCAATATCTTAGTGTCAGAGTCACTCTTTCTTCAGAAGGAGTAATTCTCAGCAGCGAACCCTCATGGATTGGTTCTAGGACCAAGTCTGGTAATTACTTTTCTGATGTGAAGGCTGATATGAAGGGCCTGAAGCTGACCACATTTTGGATGACTGCAAACTTGGAGCTGTCATTAACTCACCATCAGACCATCAAATTCTTCAGGAGGGATTCACATGCAATAATACGTGGTGCTTGGACCATGCCTAAAGCTAAATGCCAGGAAATGCAGCATTGTGCCCTTAGGCAAAACTGGGCAAACATGCCCCTACCACATAGGTGACACCCCATTGAAAGATGACTCTGCCATAAGGGACCTGAACATTTTGGTAGATAACAAATGATCCTATAATCATTATGTATCCATTACTGTTAATCAATCCTTTTACATTGTCAGAATCATCACCAGGGGTGTTTCTTCAAATCTAAGGAAGTCATCATCCCTCTCTACTCCTCCATCAGCAGGCCCATATTGGAAAAAAGCCTCTAACTGGAAAACCCCAGGACCAGATGCAATACCTAACTTTTGGTTAAAAGTATTAACAACTTTGCACAAGGATTTAGCCACAAGTAAGAACTATTTATATGCACACCCTGAACAGACACCACAATGGTTAACAACAGGCAAAGCAATGCTCTTACTTAAGAGTGAACCTGCAAGCTACCATAAAAATTATAGACCAATACCTTGCCTTCCGACGATGTATAAACTATACATGGGAACTGATGGTGACAGAGTTTATAGTCATTTAGAAGAAAACTCAATTATAGCAGTAGAACAAAAGGGCAATAAAAGAAAGTCATATGGAACAAAGGATCATGTGTTGTTAAATAAGGTTATAGTGGAAAACTGTAAAAAGGGGAAGAATCTAAGTATGGCATGGCTTTACTACAAAAAAAGCATTTGATAGTGTTCCACATTCATGGATAAAAGAGTGCTTAATAATATATAAGATATACCCTACACTGATTGACTATATTACAGTAACCATGAAACAATGGCAGACCACTTTGCAATTAAGCCATGAAAAAGGACAGATTATTATCCCAGGGATCAAAATTCAAGGGAATATTCCAGGGTGACTCTCATTGCTGTTCTGCCCTGCCATTAATTCACTAAGCTGCTTACAGCTTAGGCCATGGCTATAATTTGGTTCCAGGAAAACAACAGTCTAATGACTTCTCATCTTCTCTGTGTCAATGATTTAAAACTGTATAGCTCATCAGATGAGGAACTGAAAGCACAGCTGCAGGTTGTCAAACATTTTTCAGATGATATTAGAATGTCATTTGGTCTTGATAAATGTGCAAAAGCAATCTTTAAAGCAGGAAAACTGCAGCACCAGGAAAACATCAGTTTGGGACAACAATGTGATATAAAAGAACTTGAGCAAGATGGAATGCATAAATACTTGGGAATCAATGAAGTATCAGCAATAAAACATGAACAAATGCAAATAAAACTGAGCAAGGAATACTTTAGAAGACTTAAATTAATCCTGAGAACAGCATTGGCATCTAGGAGTAGGATCCAAGCTATAAATCAATTTGCTCTTCCTGTCCTAACGTACAGTTTTGGAGTGATTGACTGGCCCCAAAAAGTGTTGGATAGATTAGATATTAAAACAAGAAGGATGCTTCATGCTCACCAAATGATTTATAAAAATCAGTGTATGCCAAGATTATATATTCCCTGTTCTGAAGGAGAGATGAGCCTCCTTAAAACTGATTACATGTATAGATCTGCAATCGTGGGACTCTGCACATATTTACTGACCTCACAAGATCCAAATGTAGTGAAAGTTTTGAAACATGAGGAGAATAAATTTAAGATGACGTCTCTGCTTAATTTAGCAGAAGCATATCAACGTGAAGCAGGAATGGAAATCAAACCAGAAGTAGATAAAAACCAGGCAGCAAATGAATGTGCCAAAAAAAACAAAACAAAACAAAGACTATAAGGTGAAGGACGAGAAAGCAAGAAATGTGGAAAAAACATAAATATAGTTGCAAGTATAGAAAACTTCTGGAAGAGCCTCATGTTGATCAAGAACGAATGCAGGAACGGTTAAGGAGAGGCGAATTCAAACCAAGAAATGAAAGGTTATATTGGCAGCCCAAGACAGTGGGCTACGTACACACTGGTTTACAAAGTCCATTGAACATGTGGGAGAAACAGACAAATGTAGGTTTTGTAAGACCAAATTGGAAACAGTCACACACCTTGTTGCTGGCTGTGACACACTAATGGCAGAAGAATTGTATACTAAAAGGCATAATAATGTGGCAAGACTGTTGCACTGGGGATTGTTCAGACATTATGGTATTGAAGTGACTGAAAAGCACTGAAATCATGAGCTACAAAGCATCATAGAAAATGATGAAGTTTATATCACATGAGCTCACCCATTACCAACAGTTCAAAAGATAGATGCTAGAAATCCAGATATAGTGGTCCAAGAAAAGAAGACAAAAGTAGCATTGATCATTGAAATTGCCACACCCAGTGACTATAGTATCTTGTGTACAGAGAGACACAAAGTCATAAAATACCAGGATCTGCAGGCAGAAACAAGAGCAATGTGGAAGAAAGATACCCAGACAGTTCCAATAGTAGTAGGAGCAATGGGTCTTATAAAAAATAATTTACAATCATGTTTAGATATGTTACCAATCCATGTAACCCCATACGAATTGCAGAAGGAATCATTACTGGGCACACTGCAGGTGCTGTGAAGAGAACTTTTGGCTGACATCAAAGAGTGAAACAATAATAATTTCATGAACTTTAATCGTACTTTGACTTAGGAATGGGGTCCATTCCCATCATGGTATTAGAAACCGAAAAGACTTGAAGAAATTAAAAAGAGTAAAATAAAGATGACTTCCCTGCTTAGTCTAGCAGAAGCATATTGCCGTCACGCAGGAATGGAAATCAAACCACAAGTAGACAGAAATCAGGCAGCAACTGAATGTGCCAAAAAGCAAAAAAAGAATATAAGCTGAAGGACCAGATGAGAAGGCAAGAAATGTAAAAAATGCATAACTATAGTTGCAAGTATAGCAAATCTCTAGAAGAACCTCATGTTGATCAGGAATGAACACAGGAATGGTTAAGAAGAGGCGAAGTCAAAACAAGAAATGAAAGGTTAATATTTGTGGCACAAGATAGTGGGCTACATACACATTGGTTTACAAAGTCCATTGAACATGTGGGAGAAACAGACAAATGTAGGTTTTGTAAAACAGAATTGGAAACAGTTGCACACCTCATTGCTGGTTGCAACATACTAATTGCAGAAGGGTCTATACTACATCAACGAACGATTAAATGTTCGAATCTCTAAAGGTCGACCTTTAGAGTTCAAACATTTAAATGTTCAAAGATGTAATAAAAACAAATTAAACAAAAAGAAAAAAGTAACAGAAAAGGGTTTTAGCAGGGGGGAAAGACCCCCTGCATACCCCATGTAGGGGGCTGCGTCCCCACACCCCCCGCTACTTAAATATACCAACTCCAAGATCGCACATCAGTGCACTACAGTGTGGAAATGGGAAATTTCCCCTTCCCTACACTGTAGAGCGATCTTGAAGTAGGGGGGGTGCAGGGGGGCTTGTCCCCTCTGCTTACACCCTTTGTTTTTTGTTTTTGTCACTTTTTTTTTTTTTAAAGATTTTCGAACATTTAAATGTTCGATCTGTACAGGTCAACCTTTACTGATTCAAACATTTAATTGTTCGTTGATCTAATATAGACCCATTGCAGAAGGACTGTATACCAAAAAGTATAATAACGTGGCAAGACTGTTGCACTGGGGATTGTGCAAACATTATGGTATTGAAGTAGCTGAGAAACACTGGAAACATGAGATACAAAGCATCACTGAAAATAATGAAGTCTACATCACATGGGATTGTACATTACCAACAGTTCAAAAGACAGATGCTAGAAAAACAGATATAGTGGTCCAAAAAAGAAGACAAAAGTAGCACTAGTCATTGAATTTACTACACCCAGTGACTACAGTGTCTTGTGTACAGAGAAACACAAAGTCATAAAATATCAGGATTTGCAGGCAGAAATGACAGCAGTATGGAAGATAGATACCCAGATAGTTCCGACAGTAGTAGGAGCAACTTATTTAGATATGTTACCAATACATGTAACTCCATACGAATTGCAGAAGGAGTCATTGCTGGGCACATTGTGGGTGCTGTGAAGAGCACTTCTGGTTGACTTCAAAGACCGAAACAATAATAATTTCATGAACTTTAATCATACTTTGACTTAGGAATGGGATCAATTCCTGTCACTGTATGAGAAACCCAAAAGATTTGGAGAAATTAAAAATAGTATAATAGCCTTTTTGTTATGTACCTGTTTAAGAATATGACCCAGCTTGAGAGACTGCAGCATTTCCTCATTAAGATAGTCAAAGGCATACCCTCATTGAGCTACTCAGACCACGTTAAAGTGTTCTCTCATTTTTCTGTTTCTTACAGACTCTTGAAAGATGACATCTGCCTAGCTTACAGAGCTTCACGGATCAAGTCCTATGTGACTTCTTCCACATCATCAACCTCCATTCATAAAAATGTATGTCCACCAAAACACATATAGGAACTGTTAATGTATATGTCAGAGAGTCTCTTTTTTATGGAATAGATTTCCTT
The DNA here is from genome assembly GCF_019279795.1 of Protopterus annectens. Classification (NCBI taxonomy): domain Eukaryota; kingdom Metazoa; phylum Chordata; order Ceratodontiformes; family Protopteridae; genus Protopterus; species Protopterus annectens. The sequence goes on from NC_056741.1 coordinate 1,238,519,677, forward strand.
TGGATGTAAAGGAAAGTGTCTCTGTAACCCTCTTTGGGTGAATGTATCGGCAAGTAGAAATATGTTCAGGTTTGGTCTTCCAAGCTATCACTGAAAGAGGACAAAACTAGGTATAAATTAGTGATGTCAATGGGTACCTACAATTTGAGGTATTGTGGCTAGGCTTCTAATGGTTCTTCGGATCAACACTCTAATTTTGACTATGGACCTATGTGCCTGTGTACTTCACTTGGAAAGAGACATAAAGAAGATAACAAACAGGGAGCTGAGACAGGCACAGGTGTTAAATCCCTTCTTTAAGAACTGAAGAGATGTAGCCAAGGAAGCCCCGGATCCACAAAGGCAGGGGAGAGTTTATATAGTGGGAAAAGGGGTTGTTGTATAAAGAGACTTCTAAGGGAGGACTTGAGAGAGAACTGATATTGCAAATGTTTGTCCCAGGGGTCTACCATTGGGCAGTTCTGGCCAAACTCATAATATTCCCTTTTTCATTTCATCTGGGTATATTTTACTGGTTACGCAAAACAAATGACATGAGAGGATACTGCACAGCGTGTGAGCAGTGCGAAAAGGTTGGTCTGATACAGTACATTGCTTAATTTTATTTATTCAAAGTAAATAATTTTATTCTGTTTAAAAAGCTTGTGACTGATGGTTGCCTAAGGCCTAGGGGCCTTCAGAAAGTGCATAAGATATGCTTAACCCCCCCACTTAGACCTATAGTTTCAAGTAAAGGCTGGATTACCAAAGCCATGTCTATTTATTTGGAAAAACAACTGAAGGGGTTAGTGAATGATGCTCCAAATGTACTTAAAGATACAAAGCATTTTTTAGAGACTCTCCCCAGGATTCATGAAGCTTGCACCAGGTGCAGGCGTAGCGTCGGCGATCTAACACCAAATATGGCCGCCAAGCGATTCAGGTACAAGCTGTTTCCACATGCACTACCTGCGTACGCCACGGCCGCACAGCCCCTGGCACATGTATGCTAATTACCCCATGTGCAGCAGCGTAGCATGCAAATGAAATTATATAGCAATTCAGGAAGTGGTACAGGCATAGTGTAAGCATGCAAAAATGTAAACCGAAAAAAATGGTTTACATTTTTTCAAACATAAAATCGGAGCCATGACAGCGGACCAAACTCACGTAATATACTGTTAATATATGCCAATGGCTAAATATATAGCCACTGGCATAAAAATATATGCACAACATATAAAAAAGAACATTTAATGTCATGCCCACACTAACACAAAGTAAAATCGTACTGCATTGGTGCACAAACGGGATCACAATGAAAATGTATTTATATGTAATAAAACTGCAATGTAACACATTTCATGAATTCCCCATAATAGTCAATGGCACGCATGCTACACCACACCATGGCGCAAGGGCTGCTAAGGGGCTGTGACAGTGTTCTGCATGGTAACTAGGTATTAGCAGTCAATGCCATGCAAATGAGACAAGTAATACTAAATCACAAAATCCCGCCAGCATAAGGATGTACCTCACAGCGTAGTGGTACAACACCAAGGTGTGACCTGGAGATAAAAATGACATCAAGAGAGGGGTGCGCCACCTTAGTTGTAAGCACATTGGGACATTGCTAATCCAGTTTGCCTGTTGCTAAGCAAAGCTGTAGGATAGGGGTGTGTTGAAGTAGCCATAGCTTTGCTTAGCTGTGAGCACACATGGTAACTGAATGTGCATGTGAACGTGGATGAAAATGCGCTCGAAACCCGGTAAACGGCTGTGTGCAGCATGCACCAGAGCTAAAACAGGAAGGATACGGGAAGAAAATAAGGAAATGCTGCAACATGGTAACTGGAGCACACATTAGTAATTAACACCCAGGAACCCACAGTGGGCCACTGACAACAGCTATCAAGGCTGCTAGCAGCTACCTGCAGAACAGGAAAGGGGAGGTGCCGTACTGCAAAGAAAAGAGAACTGTCACAGCAGAACAAAGCAAACTTGCAGTAGATTAGCTACATAACACATTTTGCAACACAATCCTGGGTTGGGAAAGTACAAAACAAGAAAGCCAGCAGCTGGATGCATGCCTGACAATTGGAGGGGAATCGGGTTGAAAAGTGAAGTAAAGGGCAATAGATGAATCACGGCAGCCAAGCGTAATTCAAAACCAAAGGCCCCACAATAGCAGTACCTGCTGTAAAACCCATAATTAAGATACCCTGCAGCTGGAATTGCACATACACACCCAATTACACCAGCAGCATCCATAGCACAATAGTATAAAGTGTGAAAGCACCTCACACACACTTGTGTATTCCCAGACACTCTGCACCATTGGTGTATACAGATGGGGAACTTTTAATATGTACATGTTAGGGGCTGCCATAGCTTTGATTCACCAGTTTGTGTTGGAGACTGAAGGTGGTGTGGAGGATGATGCTGACAACCATCTCAGGCACTGGAGGAGGAGAAGAGTGTTCAGACCCAGGGTAACCAGCCAGGGACTACATGATCTGGAGATAGTAGAGCATTACAGGGTGGACAGGGACACCATACAGCAACTTGTTGAGCTGTGCTGGCCACACCTCAGAGCCAGAAATAACAGAGGAGAACCCATCCCAGTGGACACAAAGGTATGTGTAAGCTTGAGAATACCAGCCACAGGTACCTTTCAAAGGCCAACTGGGGATATCATGGGGATCTCACAGGCATCAGCATCCAGGGTACTCCACCAGTTCCTGGATGCCATGTTACCACATGCCAATGAGCACATATACTTCCCCCAAATGCAGGAGGAGTTGGTCAGCAATATGCATCTCTTACACCATGTGGCAGACTACACGGAGGTACTGGGTGCAATAGACTGCATGCACATACACATGAAGTCACCACCCGGTGAGCAGGGTAGGTGCTACATAAACTGCAAAGGATACCCCTCCATCAACTGCCAGTTCATGTGCAATGCCCAGGGCATTATAATGGATGTGTGTGATGGCAACCCTGGAAGCTATTATGACTCCCACATCTGGCATGCCTCATGGCTGTATCAGGTATTTGCCAAGGGGGACATCCCATATGGCCACCTGGTGGGGGATGCTGGCTATGCACTGGAACCGTGGATGATGACTCCCATCAGAAATGCACACACACCCATGCAAGAATGTCATAATAAGGCACACGCACAAACCAGAATCATCATAGAGCATGTGTTTGGGATGCTGAAATCATGGTTCCATCGCTTGGACATATCTGGTGGAGTCTTGCAGTACTCTCCAGGCATGTGTGCCCACATCTTCATAGTATGTGCCATGCTACACAATATGATCCTGCAGAAACAGCTGCAGCAGGGACAGAATGGTGAAGGCTCTCACAGCCCACCACCATTGCCAAGGGCCCTGCAGGCACAGAATGACTCAGACCACGAACGCACTGTGCCAGCCCCAGTAGGCAGACGGAGACATGCCCAGTATGCCCATGTCTTGGCAAAGAGGGAACATATAGCACACACACTGACAGTGTAGACACCTATGGACTGACACCCTTCTTCACCTGCACTCACAGTAAACATGGATGGCACACACACACGACCACTTGTAAATTGTCATGTAGAGGTGGTCTACTGTGTGCATCCTACATAGGCAGCCCTCAACTATTGTACACACAACTGCCATTGGCACAAGGTAAGTCAATACCTGAACAGTAAATTAAGCTATCAGCATGTGTCGATACTGTATGTATAGGTTCATAGGTACATAGGTAGGTACTTGCCTAACTGCCCAAGGCCATTCATAAGTCTCGCCAAAATGTGTCTGCTGTTGCCACCCCATTGATTAACTAACTGTCCCTCTGTGGAACAGAGCCAATTGCAGGATCCCTGGGGTGTATCCACTGTTCCCCACCCAATCTGCAAGGATTCTCTGGAGTGTTAGTGAGGGGTTCCATATAATGTAATCAGGGATGTAGTTCCAAAGCATGGGGAGTACCCGTGACAGAAATCTGTCACTCCAGCATCTTCCAGTTATGGTTGTGGCAAGGTGTAGCTCATTACAGTGTATGGCTTACTGTGACATGGATTCCCATAGGTGGAGCATATCCATTAAGCCTGACTTGGACACGGCTATGTTGGCCAGCAAATATCATCTCTGAGTAGATGAGATGCCACTGGGTAATGTAAGAGTTTATGCAGTCTGGCAGCATAGGACACATGTCTGAGGGCATTATTCCTCTTGGCAAGGTATGTTTGTGGCCCTTCCAGCTGTTGGATGTGTCTTCTGAGGTACATCCAAAATGGGTTATCATACTCAATGATGGGATTGCTGAGTGGTGAGTAAAGGGGCACAATAACCTCAGTCTGTTTAGATGTGAACCCTTAAGGAATCAGATGGCCTACATAGACGGATGTCCTAACTACTTCGCAGAGATGATTGTCAAAAGAGAGATCACTATCTAATGTAGTCCCCACATACCCATTACATCATCTGAACTATAGTGTCTGCCACCCGTGTGTTAATATGTGTGTGTGTAGTTTCCCAAAATGGAATGGCCATGCAGTATGTGGCCTTTAGCTGGAGGCCATGACTCTGACACCCTGTGTTGGTCTATGTGAGGCCCCTTGAAGGATGGCTGTGACAGCTGGACTGTCAGTTATGGCTCCCAGTTTGCAGTAATTGCCAAACACGGTCTGCTGTAGTCCACCTGTGTTAGCCCATACCTCTGAGAAGTATATGGCAAACAGTAAGGGTCCCAGGACTGAGTCCTGTGGGATACCAGTTGTGACTGGTCAAGAGTTGGACCTGGAGTCTGCTAGGCTTACCATGTGGGTTCTGTGTGTAAGCCTGCTGGCAAACCAACCTGCGATGTATGGGTGTATGTACTGGCTGGTGAGTGTAGAAATAATACCTGAGTGGGGAATGGTGTCAAAAACCTTGGTGAGGTCCAGGTAGTATGTGTGAACTACCACATACCACACCTAAAGTCTAGGTGACTGTAAGATGTCAAACAGGTTCAGTAGGCATGATCTGCACTCAATCAAGCTGACCTGGGTTGGGTCAAGTGTCTGGAGGTTACCATTGTCTATGTTAATGAGTGCCATGAGGATGTGCTCCATAGCCGTGCAGATCAGGCTACTCAGGCTTATGGGGTGGTAGTTACCATGGTCAGTTGTGTCATCACCTTGGTGGAGTGGAATAGCTGTTGCCATGTGCCATTGAATGGGCATGTAGCCTGTTTAGAGGCTGATGTTGAATTGCTATATTAGGCGAGGGGTCACTTTGTCTTGTAGTGTCTGCAGGATGCAGTCTGGGACACCATCTGCCTCCATTGATGCTCTGTCATGCCATTTAAAAGGGCTATTACCACCTGTATGTCTCAGATGTCTTGGATACTGTAAGTTTTGGGTATTGTTGTGGGCCCTGTAGGGGGTGAAGCTTGCACCGAATTTATCATCAAGTGTGTTGATGATATCAGTAGGGTCAGTGTACTCAGTGCAATATTGCACCAGCACAGTGCAAATCTGTGTGTTACTGCTTAGATCCTTGACATAGCCAAAGAAGCATTTGTGGTCATCTTCCGAATACATGCCTATTTACCTGTGGATGTCAGCCTTGGATGATTACATGAGTAACATAAGTATCTTGCTAATATTGGTCACAGATGTCTGCATGTCTTGGAATTTGCTGTTGTTCTGGACTACTGTCCTACTTCTGTTGTATAGCCTGTATATTGCAGGGGTTCAGCAGACTAGTGTCCTTTTGTAGGAGTAGCGAGTCCTGGTTTACCATTGATGGCACAACCCATACATCTTTGTAGGTGCTTATAGAGTGTATTTGTAATTCTGTCTGTATCTTGAGCAGTGTCATCCCTGAGAGTGGGGGCTGTGAACCCCTCCCACCTCTGTCATTAGAACGGTGAATTTAGCTGTAGGAAAGGTATTCACTGTGTGTTCCTTGGGTGGAGGAGATGGTTGGGAGTGGAAATCATCAGTGAATAGTTCATGGCCAGATCTAAACAGTGACAGTGACCAGTTTATCTCTGCTGTAGTGCACCTGTTGCACATGTCAATGATTACCACTTCTAGTATGTTTTCACCTCTCGTTAGTCCATCTACCAACTGATACAGGCCATATGAGGTGATAAGTCCCAGGAAGTGCTGGGCCTGGAAGTGAATACTCGAGTAGGTTATCCAGTTAAGTGTAGGGTAGCCGACATTGACCAGTAACATGGTGTCTGGTAGGACTGTCATGTTTACCACTTTCTCCAGATAGTTGTAGTGGTGCTCCTGGGTCATGGAGGGTTATCTGTAGCAGCTCACAGTTTGCATTGCAGTCGTAGCTGATGTTAGCTGCACATGGATGATCACAGAGGTATCATGCTGCCCCACTAACGTGGAGGTGTAGGTGTCCTCGATGAATATGGATACACCCCCTCCATGTCTGTGCCAGTCCATGTTCAGTGGCTGAAATGTGTGTTATGGGTTGTAGTCTGGTAGTGCCGATGTGCTCACAGGAGCCTTATACAGGTCCCAGTCACAGAAAAGATGTAGATGTTGTCCATACTGAGGGGTGCTGTGAGTGCGTGCATGTTGTGAGTACTACCCCTGGTGTTGAGTAGCCTAACCCTCATTGATTCCACTATTGTGCAGTTCATGGAGGTGAGATTCACCTCTGAGACCTGCCTAAAAATGGCACCATGGGGGCGCCAATAGCCCTGCCCAGCATTCCAAAGCCTTAGGCTGACACATGCAAGTTGGTATGGCATTGTTGCAGGCATGTTTCCCATCTGTGCTTGTGTCCCATCTTTCCTGTAGGTAACCTACTGGTAAGCAGCACAAAGCCTGAAACCTATACAAGTCCACTAGCTTCCAAGATAGGCTTTTGGAGTGATTATGTATCAGTAGTCTGTATGCTCTTGCTGTACTTAACTGTTGTCTGATTACAGGGTGATTTTACACAGTATAATGTGATCAGAATACTCTGTATAATCACATATGATGTTGGAGATGGCCTGCACTGTAGAGGTTCACAGATAGGTAGTAAGCTATCTGCCCAAGGGCATTTAGAAGCATAGCTACAGTGTGGTGGCTTTACCTGCACCATTGATGAAGTAACTGAGCTTCTGTCAAGCACTGCCAATGAAGGGATTCCAGGCAGAGTTGCTGGAAGCTGTTGAAGACTGGGGTGCTGTAGGGTGATAGGGGCACATAGTGATCTCAAAAGGGCATGCTAACATGACAACCCAACAGCATTCAATTTCCCCAACAGGTCTTGTAGCTATAAAATTGGAATGGCTCCCCCACACCCTGGCTGTATGTTTCTGGGACACATGATCCCAGGGATGTATATACTGTTGCTCAGTCACACATCAAGGTTTCCCCTGAAGTGTGTCAGTGAGGGGCTATGCCAAATGTAGTTAGGATGTTAATGTATGGTCTCTCAATTCATGTGTTATGTCGGTATTTCGAGAAGCTCACTGGGTGTGGGTGGCTCCGCCTGTTGTGTAGCCAAGCTTACACATAGGATTCATGGACATAAGAAATAGGCAGAAGGAACGTTAATGTCAATAGTGTAATGGCTACAGCATTTGCATAATATCTGTGCAGTCGTGGTTCAAATCCCAATAAAGTCAGAGATGTTTTGCATGTTACATAGTATACCTTAACCACAGCTTGCATATATAGGTAGTATTCCACAGAATAATAAACAATTGGAACACACATAAACCCATGTGTGCTGGAGAGTACAGTTAACAGACAATGTAATGTTATGTAAGCACATAGTGAGATGTTACGTCACTTAAATGTATATATCCTGAGTAGTTAGCAGAAGTGGCCATATTTGCGTGCACAGGTTGTAGGATGTAAAGTTTGTTTAACTTTGTACAACTGCTGATATAATGTCACACAAACACCTTTAAACCAGCTTACAACTGCTTAAATTAGCCTTATTCTGTAGTAAAACACGTCTAATACATTGCAGGTGTTGAACCCTGGACCATGCACACCATAGTCATGGGACCTACCCTTAAGCCATCTAATCTGTATACATGGTAAATGGTTGTTAGACTACACCTTATACTACAGGCATTTCACAGTACAGGCCACAAATGGGACAGTCACTTTGTGTACATATGTATAGTACATTGTAATGTACTGTAATGTCTGAATCAACATATACAAGTCTACATATGTATAAGTGTTACAAATTAATACTAAATATATATATATATATATATATATATATATATATATATATATATATATATATATACATGTCACTGATGTGTGCACATAGAAATATGTATATATATGTATAACTATATATATATATATATATATATAAAGTAAATCTATAAATATATATATATATATATATATATATATATATATGTATATATATATATATATATATATATATATATATATATATATATATATATATATATATATATATATATATAAACACACCTGCGGTGGTGGTGCTGCGGTAGCATTGTCGCCTCACAGTAAGATGCTGTCCGGTTCGATTCCCAGCTAGAGTGTCTTCTGTGTGGAGACATGCGTGAATGGGCGTACCTTTGTTGAAGTTTGTGGGTCAGGCCTGGCAAGCTAGTATGTAAAAGTCAACTGCCAATCATTAGCGGACTGGAGTTCTGCTGTGACGACCCCTAACTGGGAAAAGCTGAAAGACACAGACAAATATATATATAAACATCTATGAACACACTTTGTGACACAGGAGCATTCCAAATGGATAGAAGCATACGCAAAACACATGCAGTTCTGGTATTATAACTATTAATATTAACCTAATTCCCCATAGAAGCAATGGTTGCTGTGTATGTGGAGATTGGTGTGGGGGAGGACCACTGGCTAATGGAATATGCATCAAGGAGGACTTGTGCTGGATGTTCATTACATGAATGGGAGGGGTACACATGGAGTATGGGCACAATATAAAAAGGACACAAAACAAGAACCATTCTCATCCATAATACACCCTGCCAGGTCACATTGCAACACTGACTTCAACAAACATATGAACATTAACAGGTATCATACATATGTACACCAACTGACTTACACATTTGTTTGTAGTAGTGAGGAACGGATGTAGTACACTGTACATACTAAACACCATAAAAGTTGTACATATCTCAGATGCCTCAGTGGTAAAGTCAGTGACTGTGTTCATGGTCCTGGTTTCAAGACCTGCAAGAGCTGTTACGTCATTCTGAGGTCCCGAATAAGGGATGTTGGATGCAGGGTGATTAAAGCACTTTTAAGCAGACGTTAGCTGGTTATTGCGCCGGTAAATGCCGCTAAGAGGCGCTTAAACATGACTACACTGATAAGCACCACACAGGTTTAACCTTTACTGAACATCACAGAGATCACAGGCAAAGCCACTCACAACTGCTAAAATGTGCATTAATCACCCTTGCACTACCAGTGCCTGCTCTGAGAGGTAAAATGACCACTGCCAGGATTAAAACACACAACCATGTACACAATCTTTACAATAACCTACTACTAAGCTACCTGAGATGTACCAACAGCAATTGTGTATTCTGACAGGTTAAAACACAAAAGGGAGGATTGTGTGGAAATAGGACAAACCGCCATGTACCCAATGAAAGGTGTATGCTATATATATATATATATATATATATATATATATATATATAAATCAACATATATATATATATATATATATATATATATATGAATGTAATATATATATATATATATATATATATATATATATGAATGTAATACTTATTACGTGATCTTCCGATGTATTTGTTAATCTACCTCTATTCTTTGGAGCTTTTCTCCCCGGGCCTCTACTGAAAATGGACATGTCTCCAGCTAGACTAGCCCAGCCAACAAATGTAAAATAAATAAAAATAAAATAAATATATATATATATATATATATAGATATATATATATATATATAAATCAACACACACATATATATATATATATATATATATATATATATATATATATATATATATATATATATAAATATATATATATATAGAGAGAGAGGGAGAGAGAGAGATATATGTCAATATATAGGGATATACATATATATGTAGATATACAGACAGGTTAACAACATCTGCACAACCATGGAGGTACATATAAATGGGATACCTACCAAATACTGAACGCTCCATAGTCAGGCAGATCAGGCTACTCAGGCTTATGGGGTGGTAGTTACCATGGTCAGTTGTGTCATCACCTTGGTGGAGTGGAATAGCTGTTGCCATGTGTGCCATTGAATGGGCATGTAGGCCTGTGTAGAGCTTCAGATACCAATGCGACTATTCCAATGAAATAGCTTAGTGTAAAAATGAACTAGTTTGAGCTGAAAGTAACCTACCTTCTACAAGATTGTATCTTTAACTGTAAAACTGCACTGAAACTAATTATAAGATAGTCGCAGAGTATATTGAACTCATTTGACTGCAAACTGATATGTATCAAGGCTAAATAATTGAAACTGATAACATTCTCTCTTAACTAGGTGCTACACTCCCTCCCCACAACTTAGAAGGATTTGAAATATAAGAAAGAGTCTCCCTGCAGCTAGAACACTAAAAGAGTTGCTGCACTACCCACAGCCAGCCCCTACCAATAAGGTTAATATTGTGTTAAATCATTATTAAATTACAGCCCTGGGTCTGTAGCACTGGATGTGTCCCCATATACAAACTAGCTTAATCCCCAGCATTACGGTAAGTCTTATATTAAAAACCAAAATGTGAAACTAAGTATATTGGCAGCTAAGTAACACTCTAAAGTAAGGTGTATACCAGTAGTAAATCAAGGCAATTTGTGTCATTTCTAAACCCAGAAATCAGCCGGTAATTTGGCTACCTCAAAAGTAAAGGAAATACCTGAAAAAAATTGGAACTCTAATTGTAAAAGCTGGAACTGTGAGCTCCATAGTCAAAGAGTATACTTCTAACTACTCTTCCTTTTTAGAAGCTTTTGCAACTGTACCCTAGGTTCAGATAGGTCTCCATTCTGTCAGCTTCCTCAAGTACGCCGCTACGCCTCGGTTCCCCGCCTCGGCCCTCCCCCTCCCTCTGCCCCCCAAATTCCTACCGCCCCCAGTACCTCTAAATTTATACCACTCTAGCCACTCCCTTATTTTCAACTACCAATCTCTGCTTCCCACATCACCAAACCTCCTGGTTTTCAATACCATCCTACTCAGGCACCATCCTATAAGCTCTGTTAGCTTAATTTAACCCTGAATACTCACAATCACCAAAACAAAATAATGGAAACAAAACAAAAATAACATACTTACCACTACCTTACCCCAATACTATTCCTAGTACATCACTCACTGCTTATGAGCATATTGACCTACTGGAAAACCACAACACCCAAAAGCTCAAAATCCACTTATGATGTTTTACCTGCAAGCTTAAACACTCACTCCATCCTCCACTCACCAAGTATAGTGTCTCACACAAACTACCACCCACACAAAATCACACAACATGTAAACCCAAAGACAAAGACTATATAAAACTACTTAACAAGCTCCTAAAACTAAGAATATCCTATCACCAAAATCTGACAATACATGGGGACATTCATCCCAACTCCTGGCCCATATACACTCAAAAACTCACACTCCACTACCACATATACTCCCACTAACTCCTTCTAGCATTTCATCTAAATATCAGAAGTATTAATAATAAAATCCCTCTAAACCTTCATGCCCTTAGAAACTCACTCACCGGATATTATGTGTCTTACAGAAACATGGCTTAAACCTACTACTACTGATAATGAAATAACACCACCAGGCTATAATATTCATCGACTTGACTGCATTTTATTAAAAGAAAGGTGGTGGGATAGCAATTCTATATAAAAATACACTAACTGTTCATAGAGATTCAGTAAACCCAACCCTAATTCAATAATGCAGAACTTTCTTATAACCAAACTACAAACTAGCTATAATAAATAATGCGAACATCATCTGTGCTTATATACCACCAGGTACAATATTAATACCCTAGAAGAAACTTTACTGGCTAAATACTACCTACCCCAAGAAACCATAATCTTGGTGACTTCAATATAGACTGGCACTCATGCTCAACCATACCCCCACCACACCTATAAACCTATTTGGATATAAGCAGACCATTACCTCCACCACCAGGATCCACAAACCAACCAGTAGGGAAAGTATCCTAGACTGGATATTAGTCAATAACCAAGCCCAACAATACACAATCGTACCTCCCCTGATGACCTCAGTGATCATCATCATCTGACCTATATCATTAAACACAAGGCAGGACCCCCACCAAATCAAATACATAACACGAGAAATAAAAAGAATTTTAACCCTGCAACATTCTTAAATGAACTAAAGGCAGTTGACTGGTCTAAACTAAAAGTTACCATTAGAAGAGGCCATAGCATATTTCAACAACAACTTCATAACCATCCTTGACTACCATGCTCCAGCAATTACATTAAAATGAAATCTAACCCAGCACAATGGCTAACCAGGGAGACCAAATCAAAAATCAAAATAAGAACAAAGCCACTAAGCTGGCCAACTAAAACCCCACTTGACCACTCTAAAATACCGGTAACTCAGAAATGAAACAAAAAATCAATTATACTAGATAAAAAGCTACTACCAGAACTTACTAAACAAGCACCATAATCACCTCAAAAATTCTGGGCAAGCATAAATCAGATCCTCCATCCATCCAGGACAGTCTACCACCCCAACCCCCGCCAACCTTACTAACAGATAGATCCCCTGAGTGCATAGCCGATGCCTTTAATAGCTATTTCACTGAAACCATACAGTCACTAGCAAATCAACTGACTCCACTAAATTCCAATACCAGTTCCAACCCCACTAGTAATCATCCCCAATTTAGTTTCCAGCCAATCTCCACTACCTATATTAAGACATTGTTAACAAAACTAAAACCTACTACCCTCTCTGCTGACCTCCTCCCTGCAGAGTACTTACAAATATCTGCTGAAGCCATTGCTTACCCTATAGCTATACTAATCAATAGAAAATTGTCCGAGGGTACTATCCCCCATCTATGGAAGATATCCCATGTCATCCCACTTCATAAAGGTGGAAACCCACAGAATTATCCAACTACAGACCATCTGCATTCTTTCCCCATTAGCCAAAATAATGGAAAAATGTGTTCATAAGCAACTAATGCAATACCTAATACAAAACAACCTACTATCTAACTCCCAACATGGTTTTAGACCACATCACAGTACCACATCTGCCCTCATTGACTTTACAAATGCCATAAAAATAGGAATGATAACAAAATATCCTCTGCTCCTCTTTCTTGACCTGTCAAAGCCTTTGACATGGTCAACCATGAACTCCTCATTCTCTCACTCAAATCTATGTCCCTCAATAGTCACACAATCCAGTGGTTCCAATCATACCTAACTGGCAGACAACAGGCAGTTGTATGGCAGAACAAGTTATCCAACCAGCTACCACTCACCCTTGCTGTCCCTCAGGGCTCTATACTGGGACCTCTACTTTTTTCTGTCTTCATCAATAACCTCCACACAGCTATTCCTAAGGCTACCTGCATCCAATATGCAGATGATTCCACTCTCATCTGCTCAGCCACCTCTCCAACAGACCTACAAAATGCAACCCAAAATACATTAAGCACTATTGAAAACTGGCTCACTAACCAATGTCTGTTACTGAACCCCAACAAAACCAAACTCCTACTCTTTACTCCCACTAATAGAACCACCCTTTCTCATTCACTATCACTTCCAACAATGGTACCACCATCTCCCCAGATACCCACACTAAACTTCTAGGAGTCATTATAGATAATAAGCTCAAATTCACCAACAGGTCAATAAGACCGTTCAGACCATCAATAAAAACTCGGTTCAATGTACAGAAACAAAGCATTCTTAACCCCACAGGCTAGAATAGCAATTGCCAGGTCACAACTACTCTCTACTCTTACTTATGCCTCCCCATTCTCTCAAACCTAAATAAATCAGGAACTGAATAAGCTCTCACACAGCTATAACCATATTGCCAGATTCGCAACAAACTCCACCTACAGAACACATCACTGCCAGAACCTGAAACAACTGTGCTGGCTTGAACTCCCCAACTTAATTACACTAAATCAACTCTTAGTTGCCCACAAAGTTCTTTACCATCCTGAAAATACCCCCTCACTCTCTAATATAATAAAACCATACAACAACCTGGGATCACTAAGATCGGCTGACAAATTAATGGTCCATAATTACAAAGCCAACAATTCTGCAGGATTCTCTGTTTGCCAACTCTGTTGCCAAGACCTGGAAATCTCTACCAAATCATATCACCTTGCAATCCTCCTTAAACCTTTTCAAAAAAAGCATTACACAGTATCTTACAATCAACTGGCTTTGTCCATGCTCCTTCCCTGACTAAGCTGCATCATTATTCACTCTAATTAACCAACTTGTTTTTCTAACACTTGCAGGCCGTTCTCTTCAAGCATACTGTGCTGACTGCAACTGTTAATGTAACTGAGATTTTTGTAAACAAATGCAATGATACTATATATTTACTACTGTATAACTTTTTCAATATAAATAATCTGTGTGTTTATTCTTGTAAAAACTGAAGTTATCATGTTGGAGCTTTTCTCCCCGGGCCTCCACTGAAAATGGACATGTATCCAGTTGGACTATCCCGGTAAACAAATGTAAAATAAATAAATAAAATAAATAAATAAATATGTTGAATTGCTATATTAGGCGAGGGGTCACTTTGTCTTGTAGTGTCTGCAGGATGCAGTCTGGGACACCATCTGCCTCCATTGATGCTCTGTCATGCCATTTAAAAGGGCTATTACCACCTGTATGTCTCAGATGTCTTGGATACTGTAAGTTTTGGGTATTGTTGTGGGCCCTGTAGGGGGTGAAGCTTGCACCGAATTTATCATCAAGTGTGTTGATGATATCAGTAGGGTCAGTGTACTCAGTGCAATATTGCACCAGCACAGTGCAAATCTGTGTGTTACTGCTTAGATCCTTGACATAGCCAAAGAAGCATTTGTGGTCATCTTCCGAATACATGCCTATTTACCTGTGGATGTCAGCCTTGGATGATTACATGAGTAACATAAGTATCTTGCTAATATTGGTCACAGATGTCTGCATGTCTTGGGATTTGCTGTTGTTCTGGACTACTGTCCTACTTCTGTTGTATAGCCTGTATATTGCAGGGGTTCAGCAGACTAGTGTCCTTTTGTAGGAGTAGCGAGTCCTAGTTTACCATTGATGGCACGACCCATACATCTTTGTAGGTGCTTATAGAGTGTATTTGTAATTCTGTCTGTATCTTGAGCAGTGTCATCCCTGAGAGTGGGGGCTGTGAACCCCTCCCACCTCTGTCATTAGAACGGTGAATTTAGCTGTAGGAAAGGTATTCACTGTGTGTTCCTTGGGTGGAGGAGATGGTTGGGAGTGGAAATCATCAGTGAATAGTTCATGGCCAGATCTAAACAGTGACAGTGACCGGTTTACCTCTGCTGTAGTGCACCTGTTGCACATGTCAATGATTACCACTTCTAGTATGTTTTCACCTCTCGTTAGTCCATCTACCAACTGATACAGGCCATATGAGGTGATAAGTCCCAGGAAGTGCTGGGCCTGGAAGTGAATACTCGAGTAGGTTATCCAGTTAAGTGTAGGGTAGCCGACATTGACCAGTAACATGGTGTCTGGTAGGACTGTCATGTTTACCACTTTCTCCAGATAGTTGTAGTGGTGCTCCTGGGTCATGGAGGGTTATCTGTAGCAGCTCACAGTTTGCATTGCAGTCGTAGCTGATGTTAGCTGCACATGGATGATCACAGAGGTATCATGCTGCCCCACTAACGTGGAGGTGTAGGTGTCCTCGATGAATATGGATACACCCCCTCCATGTCTGTGCCAGTCCATGTTCAGTGGCTGAAATGTGTGTTATGGGTTGTAGTCTGGTAGTGCCGATGTGCTCACAGGAGCCTTATACAGGTCCCAGTCACAGAAAAGATGTAGATGTTGTCCATACTGAGGGGTGCTGTGAGTGTGGGCATGTTGTGAGTACTACCCCTGGTGTTGAGTAGCCTAACCCTCATTGATTCCACTATTGTGCAGTTCATGGAGGTGAGATTCACCTCTGAGACCTGCCTAAAAATGGCACCATGGGGGCGTCAATAGCCTTGCCCAGCATTCCAAAGCCTTAGGCTGACACATGCAAGTTGGTATGGCATTGTTGCAGGCATGTTTCCCATCTGTGCTTGTGTCCCATCTTTCCTGTAGGTAACCTACTGGTAAGCAATACAAAGCCTGAAACCTATACAAGTCCACTAGCTTCCAAGATAGGCTTTTGGAGTGATTATGTATCAGTAGTCTGTATGCTCTTGCTGTACTTAACTGTTGTCTGATTACAGGGTGATTTTACACAGTATAATGTGATCAGAATACTCTGTATAATCACATATAATGTTGGAGATGGCCTGCACTGTAGAGGTTCACAGATAGGTAGTAAGCTATCTGCCCAAGGGCATTTAGAAGCATAGCTACAGTGTGGTGGCTTTACCTGCACCATTGATGAAGTAACTGAGCTTCTGTCAAGCACTGCCAATGAAGGGATTCCAGGCAGAGTTGCTGGAAGCTGTTGAAGACTGGGGTGCTGTAGGGTGATAGAGGCACATAGTGATCTCAAAAGGGCATGTTAACATGACAACCCAACAGCATTCAATTTCCCCAACAGGTCTTGTAGCTATAAAATTGGAATGGCTCCCCCACACCCTGGCTGTATGTTTCTGGGACACATGATCCCAGGGATGTATATACTGTTGCTCAGTCACACATCAAGGTTTCCCCTGAAGTGTGTCAGTGAGGGGCTATGCCAAATGTAGTTAGGATGTTAATGTATAGTCTCTCAATTCATGTGTTATGTCGGTATTTCGAGAAGCTCACTGGGTGTGGGTGGCTCCGCCTGTTGTGTAGCCAAGCTTACACATAGGATTCATGGACATAAGAAATAGGCAGAAGGAACGTTAATGTCAATAGTGTAATGGCTACAGCATTTGCATAATATCTGTGCAGTTGTGGTTCAAATCCCAATAAAGTCAGAGATGTTTTGCATGTTATATAGTATACCTTAACCACAGCTTGCATATATAGGTAGTATTCCACAGAATAATAAACAATTGGAAGACACATAAACCCATGTGTGCTGGAGAGTACAGTTAACAGACAATGTAATGTTATGTAAGCACATAGTGAGATGTTACGTCACTTAAATGTATATATCCTGAGTAGTTAGCAGAAGTGGCCATATTTGTGTGCACAGGTTGTAGGATGTAAAGTTTGTTTAACTTTGTACAACTGCTGATATAATGTCACACAAACACCTTTAAACCTGCTTACAACTGCTTAAATTAGCCTTATTCTGTAGTAAAACACATCTAATACATTGCAGGTGTTGAACCCTGGACCATGCACACCATAGTCATGGGACCTACCCTTAAGCCATCTAATCTGTATACATGGTAAATGGTTATTAGACTACACCTTATACTACAGGCATTTCACAGTACAGACCACAAATGGGACAGTCACTTTGTGTACATATGTACAGTACATTGCAATGTACTGTAATGTCTGAATCAACATATACAAGTCTACATATGTATAAGTGTTACAAATTAATACTAAATATATATATATATATATATATATATATATATATATATATATATATATAAACACACCTGTGCACATAGAAATATGTATATATATATATAAATATATATATATATATATATATATATAGCCATATATATATATATATATATATATATATATATATATATATATATATATATATATATATATATATATATATATATATATATATATATATATATGTATATATACCCTCTTGATTGGTGTGGTGCTCTTGGTAGCATTGTCGCCTCACAGTAAGATGCTGTCCGTTCGATTCCCAGCAGAGTGTCTTCTGTGGAGACATGCATGAAGCATCTTTGTTGAAGTTTGTGGGTCAGGCCTGGCAAGCTAGTATGTAAAAGTCAACTGCCAATCATTAGCGGACTGGAGTTCCGCTGTGACGACCCCTAACTGGGAAAAGCTGAAAGACACAAACAAATATATATATAAACATCTATGAACACACTTTGTGACACAGGAGCATTCCAAATGGATAGAAGCATACGCAAAACACATGCAGTTCTGGTATTATAACTATTAATATTAACCTAATTCCCCATAGAAGCAATGGTTGCTGTGTATGTGGAGATTGGTGTGGGGGAGGACCACTGGCTAATGGAATATGCATCAAGGAGGACTTGTGCTGGATGTTCATTACATGAATGGGAGGGGTACACATGGAGTATGGGCACAATAAAAAGGACACAAAACAAGAACCATTCTCATCCATAATACACCCTGCCAGGTCACATTGCAACACTGACTTCAACAAACATATGAACATTAACAGGTATCATACATATGTACACCAACAGACTTACACATTTGTTTGTAGTAGTGAGGAACGGATGTAGTACACTGTACATACTAAACACCATAAAAGTTGTGCATATCTCAGATGCCTCAGTGGTAAAGTCAGTGACTGTATTCATGGTCCTGGTTTCAAGACCTGCAAGAGCTGTTACGTCATTCTGAGGTCCCGAATAAGGGATGTTGGATGCAGGGTGATTAAAGCACTTTTAAGCAGATGTTAGCTGGTTATTGCGCCGGTAAATGCCGCTAAGAGGCGCTTAAACATGACTACACTGATAAGCACCACACAGGTTTAACCTTTACTGAACATCACTGAGATCACAGGCAAAGCCACTCACAACTGCTGAAATGTGCATTAATCACCCTTGCACTACCAGTGCCTGCTCTGAGAGGTAAAATGACCATTGCCAGGATTAAAACACACAACCATGTGCACAATCTTCACAATAACCTACTACTAAGCTACCTGAGATGTACCAACAGCAATTGTGTATTCTGACAGGTTAAAACACAAAAGGGAGGATTGTGTGGAAATAGGACAAACCGCCATGTACCCAATGAAAGGTGTATGCTATATATATATATATATATATATATATATATATATATATATATATATATATATATATATATATATATATATATATATATATATATATATATATATATATATATATATATATATATATATATATATATATATATATAAATATATATATATATATATATATATATATATATATATATATATATATATATATATATATATATATATATATATATATATATATATATATATATATATATATATATATATATATATATAAATATATATATATATATAGAGAGAGAGAGGGAGAGAGAGAGAGATATATGTCAATATATAGGGATATACATATATATGTAGATATACAGACAGGTTAACAACATCTGCACAACCATGGAGGTACATATAAATGGGATACCTACCAAATACTGAACGCTTGACATACCAACACACATAATCTCGAGGCTTAAAGACCAAAAGACCACAGTACCGAAACACCAGAAGTGTGAGTTTTAAAATCCCGATGTTAAAGGACTTTTAGTTAGTGCTTCTGGTGTTGCGGTTCAGGTAGGTTACTGTTTGTAAGTTTGTTTCTGAGGGCTTTAGTGTGTGTAAGTGTGTGTTCTGAGTGTGTTGTGTGTTTCTGGGGGACTGTAATGTGTGGGTGTGGGTTTGCTTTGTGTGCCTGTGCGATCTCGGAGGTAGAATATTAAAGTAGGGGGGCGCAGCCACCCACATGGGGAGGTGTAAGGGGGCTTGCCCACCTGCTCATACATAGTGTAGAATGGTTTGTTTGAATGTGGTGGATAGCAGTGTGTCTGTGTGTGCGTGTGTGTGTTCTGTGTTTGTGTTACTTTCGCGAGTTTGACTGTCGCGAGTTTGAGTGTTTGGTAATGTTGGGTTTGGGAGTCTGGGCTCAGTACTGTGGGCGTCGGAATTGTGTGCGTTCAGGATTCCATAGGTATCCCATATACAACAGTTGAAGTGTTCATATATGAGTATAACATGGACCATAGCAATCACACATTCCGCCACGACCAAACTATATGAACAAAGGATATGGAGAGTATATGCCTATACACTATTACAAATATGTGCTATGAACATGAGCCAAAGATAGGGTTTCCACCTGTCCCACTTTGCGAGAGACAGTCCCTCTTTGGGTGGTTGTGTCCTGACCAAAAATATTAAAAATGGCAAATGTCCTGAGATTGTAGGACATAATTATGTCCCATAATTTATGTAATAGTTGCATAAAATAGTTATTTCTGTATCTAAAATACCTAAATGTTACAAGAAACAGGATAAGCAACTAAACTGCTACAAGAATAAGCTTTTATTTAGGCAAAAAAGTAAAGTTCTATCCTTTGTACTGACCGTGGGTATGTGTCGGCCTGTGAAATCTGATGTGTGTTCTGAAAATGTCCCACTATGGCCATTTGAAAAGCTGGCAACCCTAGCCAAAGAGGGTCAGTCACCAACACAACTCCAATGACTGCAAATACCTATGACAGAAAAACACAGACAGCTTTCATGTAGCAACACTTGATTACATGCCGATGTATTGCTGAAAGGATTCAAGGACTAACATCACCTGCATGCTATACAGGAACCATTTAACAGTGCCTTAATGAATCAGCCTGCAATTACCATAGTATTAGTCCACTAAAGGATAGGTATTCAAATAGGGAAGGAACCCTCACACACATATCAAATATGTATAAAAGCAGTTCCTACACACCTGCATCTGCTATGTACACCCACCAACATCTCCCCCACACCCAAACCAATTACAATACATACTGTAATAACATCACAAATCATTCACTCACTGTATGACATCTGTAGAAGCCTTAACATACCTTGTCAGAGACACACTAACATGGCCCTATGTGAAATAGTTGCTGTTATACAATGGAACAGCTGCTGATGTTACAGGGTTTGTTTGCACTAATCCCATTTAAGAGGGTTGTGTGCACACCAGGAAGTGTTACCAAGTACTGATTAACAGCACAGTATGATACACATCTACACCAAACCAAAGATGTCTGGTGAGCACACTGTAAACCACCTAACATTATATGCATAGCCATACAGCCTTGAGCTGCTCAAACATCCTTGCCAGACTAAAACATCTGCAGAAGTATCAGGTACAAACAAACCCTGCATAAGTAGCAATGTTCTGAAATATAACAGCTGTACTCACATGTAGAACAACATCTTCTAGGCATTACACACAATCCATGGGAGTCATGAAGCTAATATATCTCTGTGTGTCTCCATATAGCTGTTGCAATACATCACAAACAACACATCCAAGCTGTCTTCCTCGAAAGTAAGGCATAAGGACAACGCCCAAGTGGAGTACTCAATTATACACCACTGTTGCCATGGTATTGGCTAATGGAGTAGCTGCACAGCTGATGTGCATGTAATTAACTACTTTGGAACACCAATTGGTGGTCAGGATAGCACATGTTACTGATATTTAACTATAAAAGGATGGCTTGTCAGACATTCATGCCATCTGTATATACCAGCAGAACATTACAAAGAAGATTGAAACACAAACTGAAAAAGATTGAAATAACAGTCAATGACACCTCAGGTTACTAATAAGGTATGTAGAACACTCAGTATGTCTGTGTATGTAGTACCTGTTCTCTAATAATTAAAGTGTACACAATGCATATAGTGGAAACAGTTATCTTGTAGTGATGTATTGTTGAGCATAGTAATGCTTGTAGTATTTATGTGTGTACTGCTGTAGGTCACAAGGCAAACACCTCATACACCACAATGGATGCTATATAAGGGCTTTGAACCCAACAATTCCTCTCCAGCCGCTGTCAGTGGCAGAGCTGGTCCAACAAGTACGTGCTATAACAGAGTATAGTATATGTTGATATATTGTAATAGTAGGCATATGTATGGGTGTATTACTGAGAATAACATGTCGAAGGTGGGCCTACTGTGCAATTATGATTTGCATTGTGGGATATTGTGCCAATAACTGTGCAATGTACAGTATTGTAGGCAGATATGTATTACATTTTACATAGCATTACTGTTATGTTAGGCAAACATTAGTTATGTCTATTGGCATTTACAATACACAATAACAGGATACATATGACTTGTAGTCACCCCACAGTTTATCAGCATGATAGCAAAGTAAAATGGAAGAGCTAGTTAACTATCCATTTACATAAGACATGTAATAGGTTCATAGGTTCATAGGTAGGTACTAGGCTGTCTGCCCAAGGGCATTTATAAGCCTAGCTAGAGTTTGTTGGCTTCCACCACCCCCTTAGGTTAGTTCCCTGTGCCTCTGAACAGCAGAGCCATTAGTTCCCTGTGCCTCTGTCCAGCAGAGCCACTGCAGTGATCCCAGGGGTACATGTCTGTCTCCCATCCACCCATCAAGGTTTCTCTTGAAGAGTGCTAGTGAGGGGCCCTGCCTGATGTACATTGGAATCATGTTCCAAAGCATAGGGAGTCTCCGGGTCAGGAATCTATCCCTCCAGCACGTCCTAGTTATCATTGTGGTTAGGCTTATATCCATAGAGCATGTGACTCTCAGGGGCTTTTGTTTAGGTGGAGCATATCTACCAATACCAGGTTGGACATGGGCCTTGTATGTCAAGCAGAGATCACCTCTGAGTATGCAGTATGTAACCGAGTACAGCTGGAGTTTCTTTAGTTGAGCTGCATAGGTCATCTGTTTGAGGTCAGCAATCCTCTTGGTGTGGTACCTTTGTGGTCTTTCAAGCTGTTGCAGTTGTCTTGTAAGGTACATCCCAAATGGGGTGTTGTATTCTTTAATGGGTCTAATAAATCATTAGTAGAGAGGCACAATGGCCTCCTTTGTTCTGGATGCGAACCCATTTGAGATTAAGGGGGCCATGTAGAAGGATATTCTAACCACCTTGGCAATATGGTTATCAAAGGAGAGATTGCTATCTACTTGGGTTCCCAGATCTCTTATTACCTTTTCTGTATGTAGGGGACTACCACCTATGTGGTAGTCTGTGGGTAATTAGTTTTATCCAAAGGGGATGACTATGCACTTTTTGGCATTCAGCTTGAGGCCATGATATTGACACTAGGTATACGTCTCAGTGAGACCCTTCTGGAGGGTGTCTGTATCAGCTGGGGAACCAATTATGGCCCCTAGTTTGCAGTCGTCTGCAAACCTTTTCAGCCAAAGTCCTCCTGCGCTTGCCTGTACCTCAGAGAAGTATATACCGAACATGAGGGGTCCTAGGACTGATCCCTGGGGGACACCAGTTGTAACTGGTTTACAGTCGGACCTAGGGTATGCAACTCTCACTGTGTGGGTTCTGTCCATGAGCCACTTTGCAAACCATCTCATGACGTAGGGGTTAATGTTCAGGTGGATGGGTATGTCGATACTACCAGATTGGGGAATGGTGTTAAAAGCCTTTGAGAGGTCAAGGTAGGCTGTGTGGTCCTCCTTACCCTCATCTAATGCCTTGGTAACTGTCTCAAAGAAGTCCACTAAGTTTAGGAGGCATGGTCTGCCCTTAACAAAGCCAAACTGTGTGGGGTCAAAGGTTTGGAGGCACCCAATGTCTCTGTGAATGAGATCCATGATGATGTGATCCATAGCCTTGCAGACCAGGCTAGTCAGGCTTATAGGGCAATAGTTCCCATGGTCCATTGTGGTGCCACCTTTGTGGAGTGGGATAAATGTTGCTGTGCACCATTCAGGGGGCACAAAGCCTGATGCCAGTCTATTATTGAACATGGTGCTTAAGTGGGGAGCCAGTTCATTCTGAAGTTTGTGTAAAACGCAGCCTGGGATGTTGTCCGGTCCCATGGATGCTGTGTTTTTGGCTTTAGAGAGTGCAGCTTTTACCTGTGTAGTTGTGATTACATGGACTCTACATTCTTCCTGTATAGATATGGGCCCTTTAGGGGTGAGAGGGGTTTAAAGTTAGCACTGAACCTATCTGCCAGGATGCTGGCAATATCAGTTGGTTCTGTAATTTTCGTGCCTTTGTGCTGCAACTCACAGCAGATCTGGGTGTGGCCATCAAGATTCTTGACATAGCTATAGAATGCTTTGTGGTTGTCCTTGGAATTAGTGGTGATTTTGCTTTCATAGCTAGCTTTGGAGGATCTTATAAGGGATCTCAGCTTCTTACTGAGGCTGACCAGGGAGCTCCTCCACTCATGGGATTGTACTCACTTTTGCAAAAGTTTCTTCCTTCTTTTGTACAGTTTGTTTATGGCAGGGAACCACCAGATTGGCTTCCTTTCTTTGGAGGATAGCATCTTGGTTCTGTTTGGGATAGCACAATCCATGCACTCGTGTAAGTGCTTATAGAATGCATTTGTGTAGGATTCAGCAGTTGTAACTGTATTGTCCATCTGCATGGGTGTCATGATGTTCACCACTTCTGTCTTAAGAAGCATGAAGTTGGCTTTGGAGAAATATTTTACTGTGGTTTCCTTAATGGGGGGTGGGGGCGGGATGTGGATATCAAGGGTGATTAGCTTATGGTTGGATCGGACCAACGAGGAGTTGACTTCATGTGCGGAACACCGGTCACTCATGCTGGTAATGACTAGTTCTAGGATATTGTTGCCCCTGGTGGGGGTGTGGATAAGTTGATCCAGGGCATTGGAGTTTATGAATTCCAGAAAGCATTGAGCTAATGAGTTGGTACACAAGTAGTTTTCCCAGTTAATGGTGGGGTATTTGAAGTCGCCCATTATTAGGGTGTTTGATTGAACCCTAATATTTTCCAGTACATCAAGAAAAGAGGAGTGGGAATCCTGGAGCATGGTGGGGATTTGTAGCAAGCTACAATTTGAATTGCAGTTTTGCCCAGAGTTAGTTGCACTTGGATAACCTCAGATGCATTGTGCTAAGCAACTAGCCTGGAGGTGTGGATATCCTTAATGAATATGGACACACCTCCACCTTTGGTGTTTCGGTCCAGGTTACATGGCTGAAAAGTGTAGTATGAGTTATATCCTGGTAGTGCAGGGGTGCTTTCTGGAGCCTTGAACCAGGTCTCAGTCAATGCACAGATATCAATGTTCTCCATTTTAAGAAGTGCCTCGGGTGAGTGCATTTTGAGATTTAGACTTCTAGCAATGAGTAGCATTAGCCTCAGTTTTTGCCTGCCTGTTCCTGTTATGGTGGTGAATTTGTTATTTGAACCTTGCCTAAAAAAAGGCTCTATAGGGGCAGCAAGAGCCTTAGCCAGTATCCAGAATCCCAGGGGCGACAGGTGCAGGCCATCTGTGGCAAAGCATCGTGGTCTGTTGACCATGTCATTCCAAGCAGACAGATACTGGATCCCCTTAGAATGACACCAGAAGCTTAGCCAATTGTTGAAGTCAGTCATTTTGTCCTTGTACTGTGGTATCATTCTGGGCAATGGCAGAATGCTACTCAGGGGCTAGGGTCATACCTGCCTGGGCTACAAGATCGGAGAGCTCTTCTATGTTTCTCTTCATGTAGTCCAGGGAGGTACATCTCAGGTCATTGACACCAACATGGACAATGACAGAGACATATTTGTACTTGTTGTGGAGTGACCTGAGTGCATGTGTTATGTGGCGGATCCTGGCATCTGACAGGCAGCTGGCAGTAACCTTCTCCTTGTGTAGCCTGGTGAGTGTGACATCAGTGTGCCTGACTATAGAGTCACCTATGACTAGTGTGTTGGGTACATTGTTTTGCCTTATTGGCTGTGGCTGAGTGGCACACTGAGTCTGTGGGCTATGTGTCATTTGGGTTGTGTTGGGGGATGGAGGCTGCTTGCATTTATGCTTTGGAGCTCTCTGTTGCTTAGACAGATTATTATTGAGAGCCTCTGCAAATGTTTTTGTGTTACTATGTGTGGATTTTGGTGGTGTAGATTTAGTGAGACTATGTGATGAGTGTGATGTGGTGCAAATGTTTACCTTCTCCACATGACTGTCAAGTTCAGTCTTGGTTGGAGAGAGCTTTACCTCCAGTTTGGCTAGATAAGTGCATCTCTCACAGGTTGTAGTGTTGGGTGGTAGGAGGAGAGGGTTGTCTGTGTGCATGAGGCAATTTCTACATTGCCTCAAGATGCCCAGATTCATCAGATAGACAGGAGAGAACACTGGGAGCTGACCCTTGGACATGCCTGAATAAAAACAAATCCTCTAGATAAGTGAGGAAAGTGAGTACAAGAGCTGTTTTTCTCTAAGCAGGTGAGAAAATTAAGTACAAAAACTGTTTACTTCTAGATAATGAGGAAGATTGAGTGCTATAGTAATTAGTAGCTTATTTAGTGCTTACAAGTTCTGAATAATTGCCGAGCATGAATAAGCAATCCAGATAGGGTCTTGGATAACATAAACATACTGCCCGCCCCCAACAGGTACACAATCATATATCCATGTACACTACAGAGCCCCTGTAACCACAACTATGCAGGTACAAGCTGCATTCAGGCTGCATGGGACCTGTCCACATCCCAGGTTGTATCATACACATATGGCAAAACAATTTGCTCTCCACATACACATCATGTAAAACATAGCTTCATGTCAGGCTGTGTACACACTGAATGGTGCACACCAACAGTTATCACAACCCACAAAGGGGGAGACACCACTGATAATGGGAAGTACTGCACTACTACCCTGCTGAGTCTGGTCTGAAAGGTCATCACCCTTGATCAACTTATTTGATGTCAGCAGTACAGATGTATATAACAGTAAGGTTGATTTCACACAGCATATCATAACCTTGCCAGGTCATAGGACATCATCACCCATACTGTCTTCCACCTACACTCAGTATACTAGATGTACATTCCTATGTCACAGGAGTGTTTTGCAACTGGACTGCTGGCAGAACCAACACTACAGAAGGTGTCTGAATAATACATGCACATCACACCAGTGCCAGCTACAGTAAGACAGGGTTAGTTCATTGTACTTCCCCTCATTGTAGTCTATATCACACAGACTCACAGAAGGCATCTGCCTATTGTAGTATGCAAATGACTATGACCTAGGAGCAATAGCTGACTCAATGAGTGTTTCGGACAACATACAGAAGGGGCTTTGTGGGTGAGGTGTGTGACATATGGCCACAATCTGACAGCTACATATTGCATTGTCACCCCTATGTTAATAACCCTGTACCCATGAACTACCACCTAGGCAGCAGTCAACATAATGGACACTGTGTGTAAGGGATGCAGCTGGGCAGTTGTCTTTCCTGTGATAGTTACATCACCACACCTGTCAGGTAGTCCTAAGTTGCAACCCTAATCATGACAGGGTGCCATCTATGAATATAGAGATCATTGTTCAGCCATACTCAACACTCAAGTGACCCATATCATATCACATATTTCCTTTAAGAGGTATTGGCCATGTTCAGATGGCCTACACCAGCCTTCCCAATCCTCATCTCCATTATGTAGCATAATGCCTACCCTGAATAAAGCCATGTCCAACCCAGTGATGTTGGACATGCTACACGTACACATCCTGATCTCAAACACATGCTTCATGAACATCCACCTTCCTAGTACAAGGATCACCACATGCTGGACAGATCCTTGTCCCATACACTTTACATACTCCTGCCATACTATGCATCCCTGTCCAGCAAAGCTGCACATTGCCCCTCTTTCAGACATGGTGTGATGACAGCATGGTAAATATATCATTAACCCTGTGGATCAGTTATGTGGCACTGCTTGACCTGGCCCCAGAAACCCGCCTGTCAGCTACAGCTAGGTAACCTTTCATCCTAGGCTCATACATGGCCCAGGGCATATAGCCTACTAGTTGACTTTGACCATACATGCTATAGTTGATATCCAACCCTGCAAATGCAGGCTAGCCAGTGTCCCATGTGTATCACATGTGTAACACAGGTGATACATGGCAGGATGTTGAACTGCTGTACAGTGACATGTAGATGTATATGGCAAAACACATACATGTAAAACCTTCCATGAGCAAGTCTGCAGAGTCACAGGTCATGTCTGTTAAGGCAGTGTAAGTCTTTATATGTGACATATACACAGCATCAAGGTTGACTGCATTAATGTGGACATATTCAGGCATGTGCTGATAGGTAAGAACACCAGTACAGGCAAACAGACATGCCTACATCAAGACAGCATCCACATGGAGTATGAG
Organism: Protopterus annectens; assembly: GCF_019279795.1. NCBI lineage: Eukaryota > Metazoa > Chordata > Ceratodontiformes > Protopteridae > Protopterus > Protopterus annectens. The sequence continues at coordinate 1,238,547,980 of NC_056741.1, forward strand.
CAATTTAATCAGGTAACACACACATATATGGTGATAATATCCAATCACCACTGAGTGTCAAATGTGTGTGACACAAACATGTCAGTGGTGTCAGTGTCATGTAGATTTGCAAAGACAACTATTTAATTGCAATAAATGTGATACACATGTATGTTCAGCTGTAGCTCTGTACGTCTCTGTGAGTTACTGTGACCTGTCTCCATCATTATGTCTTCCAGGTATGCCGTGTGCAAGACTACCACCTTATACCCGCTTGGAGGATGAGGCCTTCATCCCATACCTACTTGATAATCATTGTGTACTGTTCAGCCATGTGCAACGGGATGCACAGCAGTGGGATGCCCTGTAGCAGGAACTTCGCAGGAGGGTTAATGATGTGGGTGGCCACAACTGCACATACCAGCATGTGTGCAGACACTGTACAGACCTAATTAGATGGGCAAAACAGTGTGTGAATGCAATCACCAGGGAACAAGGTGCAACAGGTGGTGGCCACCAACCCAGCCCTCACTCACACGTACCGAGGAGCTACTGGCCAACCTGGGAACACCTGCAGAACAACATCCACAAGCCTTAGCTGATATTGTGGAGTTGGGTGTCTCTCAACAACGAGCCTGAAGTTGCCTGGTAAATCACTACTGCACATATAACAACTATATTCCATATAGTTACATGTGTCACTGTACAATATATAATGTAACATGATATGCAAGGCATGTATACACACATGCCGCATACTATAGTATGCTACTCTGTGTATGCACACATGTGCATACTCCATAGTATTGTCTATTGTATTGGCGTATGTGTTAACATGCACATTGCACCCTGTAGCTATCATACAGGCATGGATAATGATCATACTGCTGTGTCACTCCTATTTAGGTACCTCTGGTGTTCCACTGTGACAGCAGCCCATTGCAGGTGAGACTGTTATTATTTATCAGGCATATTAATGTACAGATCTATCTGACATGTGGCTATTTACCACATGTACACATAATGTATGGTCCTGTCACCAATATACAGGTCGGGCTTGCAATGCATCACAATGCATCACAATGGCTACCCATATGCAATATTTGCAAACTATGTGAAACACCGACATAAAACCTCACAAACTGTCATTGCCAGATGTGTGGACAGCTGTGCATACAATGGTGGAGGTGTTGTTCACTGTAAGGACATGTACTACAGATCAGAACTACACATGTGGGGAATACAAACAGTACTACACAGTGAGCTGGAGTATGGCCAGCCCACAGGATTCACCAGTGTGGATTATATCCCTCCTATGAATTTCACTCAATGTTATGTGCTATCTGACATGTCCATGACATGTAGTGGGCTGGCTGCAACACTGCCTAACTATCCTGAAAAACATATCCCACATACCAAACATACCACAATGCATAACCCTGTCATCAGGGGAGCGTATGACATCTATGGGTGTATGTCATATGGGACAACACAGACATGTGAAATAGATGCCCGTCACAACCATTTGGCCAACACATGTTCAAACATGGCCATGGAGGAAGGCCAGAGACATTAAACAACACACACAGTAGATGTGATGTGCTTGTGTGTACACCCTGTCATACATTGGCTCCACATGGTCCAACTATGGCCTTTGTGTAATGGTTATATTGCAGATGTGGAACACTAGACATCCTACAGGCCTGTGCACATCTTGTGTAGTCATGGCATCAATCCACCACATAAGATGTGTTGAACATCTTGAGTGTGTCACGACAAGATAGCAGTCACCTGTACAGTATCCACATACATAAACAGACAACCACATCAGCCCAAAGATACAGTACATTCCCCTTGCTGGTGTTGGACATCACTGTCATCCTTGTTCCTCGTGTGTGTGTGTGTGTGTGTGTGTGTGTGTGTGTGTGTGTGTGTGTGTGTGTGTGTGGTACACAGATGTCATGTGGGACATGGTGTACCGATGAGTTTGCCATGTCTGGCCATAGTTGCCAGGCAGCAGCAATATGGTTGCAGATGTGCAGGAGTGTCATCCGTATACCCTTCAGTGACCTGTGTCACACATTCCACATAATGGTTTAGTGTGTATACACCTCAGTGACGTGGGTCACATTCCACAGTATATATGTATTGTATCTGAACACAGCCATGGCTATGAACTGTGTCTGTAACTCACACTGTATAGCAATAGAGATGCCAACATGATTCCCTGCAATGGCCATGCACATCAGCTAAATGTGCAGTAAATCTGTAGGGTGGACAGACAACACTGCGTCAGCTGAAGGTCCATGTTAGTATAACACATCACTGCATTGGGACACCATTACTCCACTGTATATATGACAGGACACCATTGTGTTAAACATGTATGCATGTCATTGCACACATCAGCAGATCACATGTCATACTACATGTGAGTGTCAAAGTCATATGCCACACATCAGGCAGGTGTACTGTTAACCTGTACTGGTCTACATGGTGTAACACAGGGATGTATGCTAACTACTACTCTGATTGTGTAATATGCATGCCTTCTGCTATGACACATGCATGCTGCTGTGTGCAACCCAGGGATGTATGATAGCTACCACTATTATTGTCTGAGCTGCATGCCATCTGCTGTATCACATGCATGTTGCATGCCTTCTGTCATATCACATGCATGTTGGGTGCCATAGCGTGTGTGTGTGTGTGTGTGTGTGTGTGTGTGTGTGTGTGTGTGTGTGTGTGTGTGTGTGTGTGTGTCTATTGCATAGATTGTAATGTACAGTTCTTGTCTGCACCTCACAGGTGTTGATGCAGGTGCATTCCCCTCCTGTGGTCCATCTGGTGTTAGTGTCACCAAAGGCTCTAGCAGTGATGATGAATGTATGATTGAGGCACAGGCAGGGTTGTCAGGGGCTGAATCTGTGCCATTGGTTGCCATTCCACCTATATCACCCTCATCCACGCAGACAGTTCTCATGCCAACACATACCCCAACACTAATGGCCATAGAGGAAGGACAGTTGGCATGTGGTAGCTTGGAACAGGAAAGTGTGGAGGCTATGGAAGGTGTGCCTGCACACCATGGTGTTAGCCGACTGACTGGTGATGCCCAACACAGGCATGTGGCCAGTGCTGCTCATAGGAGGACCTCTGGCCAACATGCCCCTGCAAGACAGAGCGCAGCAGCTGGTGTGACTAGACGCATGTTTCAGGCTGTAATGGAGGCACAGGCATGTGCTGAATGGCACAACAGAGAAGGTCAAAGGCTTCAGAGGGTTGCTGTCCATTCTTTAAACAACAACATCCAGGCAATGGCAAATGCTCAACAGCAGCTTGCTGAAGTTTTGGATAGACTATTGGGTGACATGGTTGGAGTCCTTGACCATGACATGACAATATGCGAGTGTGAGATGTCTGTGCTGGAACATCTGGTAGGAATGAGGCATCAGGCACATGGACGTAGGCCAGCTACATCACCTGTTGCAAGTCTACATGAATGAACTACCTCACATGCCCGCTCCCATAGTAGCGGTAGCAGCAGTAGTGCAGCTGGTGCTGTGCTGTCCACACCAGGACACAGCAGGCCACGTGCATGTGGCCCAGGACGGTCCCAACAGGGACATGGTTCCAGTGAACATGTGTCATCAGACAGTACCCAATTTGCACCTCTGCCTGGTAGTGCCCATGCAACCCCTGGCAGGTGCAGGTCACATGGCCGTGGCCAGACACCATGAACTGTAAAACCTGGCCTGTACAGTCTGCAGCTGTCACTAATACCCCTGTGTAGGCCAGACACATGCCAGAACTGTGTGCATACATACACACACACACACCAGAAACATATGTAGGGCACCGCAACACACACATGCATAACATCCACACATGCCCAATGAGATCAAAGGCCCTAACCCACAAACATGATGTCATCCAATGGTGCAGCCTATGCCTCTGGCAAACATTATCACCCTGTGCATATGATGATGCCTGTGCCACATCCCTGTCACCCACACCATCGGTGCAGGGGCATGCTCATATGGTCTGATGCACAGGGTGAACAGACTAGGAAGATAAGTGTAGATTACAATTGTTGTGTACTGTTGACAGGCAGCAGACATATCATGTAGTACAGGTTTAGAATGCATTTTGTACTGTTAACAGTATATGTTATGTGTAACAACAGTAACTGCATGTTGGTCTTGATGTTCTGCCTTCCTCCTTCAGGTCTAATTGCATGTGCCGGTGGATGTCAGTGTTTGCAGTTAGTGTCCCATATGTAAATGTGGACTACACACAGGTATGAATGAAAATACCAGCATGCACTTTGTAGCTTCCACATCACAGTTAGAAAGTCCCACATTCCAAACACATCTACTAATCTACTGATCCAAGAGCATGATAGCTGTGTATTAAGCTACTGTGGCTAGAGACATGACATCCATACTGGGTGACATCACAGGTACAGTTACATGGAGTGGAGAGGTAAGAGAGTGGTCTAACTGATGACAAGGGTAGAAGCCAGTGGAAAGCACACAACTACACCCACATACTCAGGTATTCACACACATGTATTCAGAGACACAGTAACACACCCACACACTCACGGATTCACCAACACAGTAACACACACACACAGTTGCTAGTGTTGAGTTGAGGACCCTTGCCTATGTGCAAATCATCATTACGTACTGTGCACTTACATGACATGCCACAGAGATTACACATGTATGGGTAGTTAGTATGGCCTAAGATCAAGGACATCAACAGGGATAGTAGATTGCATCACCTTGATGGGGGGAGGGGTCTTATCAGTTCACTATGGTAACATACATCCTCACTCCAGGGACCAGACAGCCATACATACACACACACACACACACACACACACACACACACACACACTGTGGCATTCACTACTGAATACACCTATGTCACACACATACAGATAACTCACATGTGTGAGATACACACCCCTGCCTATGTCCTGCTTTCTACATTGCAGTCTGTACAGATGTCTACAACAGTGTACAGGAGAGTGAGTAACAACTGAAATGTATTCCCCACCATACGTGACATATATGAGCACACACGCAACCACACATGCCAGTACTGTGAATCAAACACCTGCCTATCTCATGATACGTATGACAGACTTAACAGCAGTATTGCATGCATTACAAAGTGTACTGACGCTTCCTTTGGCAACTGTGCTGATATATACACATGGGAGGTCTTAACTGTTACAGGTGTCAAGTGATTTACATTCGGTGTCACCCTGACCACTGTCTAGGTTGTGTGTGTTCCCCTTCAATTAACAAAACCATAGCTTAGCAGTTGCACAGGTTATTGTAGGACTGCTTGTGACACACCTGTGAGCTGTCCTCAGCAAACATCCAACTGCAAAGATGCCCCACCACTTAGTTATGTCCACACATCTGTCCATACCTGAAGTACATCTTACTGTACTTCCAGCATATCACCATATACAGTTGGCACTGTTGAGGCTGCATTGCAACTGCATGATGTACTAAGACACATGTCACCTGCAAACATCAGCAACTGCACACGCATGGTATCTGAATGCACACCACTACATGTACATGTGTGTAGGTCCTACATTCCTGTCATTTGGGCATGTTTGTAGGCATTGCATTTGGTGGACATGTGTAATGACATACATGATACATGGACTGTTGTATGATATGATAGGTGTCATGGGTGACCAGTACAGAGGGAATGCTACCTCTGTCAACATTGATATCACACCTTATATACTGTTAGCATTCAGCAGCCATGGACCTACCTTCCATGTGCATGTGTGTAATGGCTGTAGCCACCTGTCTACATAAAGGACAACAACAGCTATGCTATTTACATATATGTTGTATGTGTGTGGCATGTACATATCCAGGGCAGGTACATGTATGTCATATCCAAACATGAGGATGTTTACTGGTGTACAGCAACAGTCATCTGTTAATGCTGTAAATTACCGAGGGTTCCTGGTATGTGTACAGCTGACCTGGTTACAAACAGTGGTATCATTGCATTGCATAACACATGATGCAACTGTGTTAGTACATGGGTACTCTACACAGTTGATGTAGAGCTAGGTACAGTGCACTGGTCAAAGGTCACATGGTGTTGTATTATTATATGTCCTACCACATGTATGGATGTGTGTTGGTGATCCGAGGGCATGGTGGTGTCTAAGGGTTACATCCTAGAATGCAGCTTTTGACACTGTGACCTGCACCTGACTCATCTATGATGCTTTTTATGGTCAGTACATGTGAGTGGCCTTTATGTATGTGGGGACACCACCACCTGGAGCGGTCTGTACCTGTGCTATGGCCCACTTGTCTGGGTCTGAGGTATATGATGGTAGTGCTATTGTGTACTACAGAGCCTTCAGCCAGGTGTTCCTCACTGCACAGATGTCAGTATTGTCCATTGTTGGATCTACAGTGAGCAGCTGTAATTATGAATGCCACACATCAAGCACTGGTTAGCATAAGCATGCAATGCAGTTGTCCTCTAGGTGTCAGGGTGTTATCCTGTGTTTAGGACATTTGACTTGGAATGGGACTATATGGGCGAATGCGACCTAGGTATTATCTCCACTCCCTTGAATCATGGATGCATGTGATATGTGACAAAGGCCTGTCTACTTTCAGTCATGTCATCCCAGAATGACAAACAGTGGACAACCTTGTAATTACAGCAGGACATTGGCTCATTGTGTTGGTCAAGCAGTTGCCACTCCTAGCAAGACATCACTGCGAGTAGTAGTATTGTGCTTGGTATAGAATGGTACATCTAAGGTGACGGACAGCAGCAGATGTTGTGTAGATGACCAGTGTCAGATATATGTAGTGCAGCGTTCCTGCTAACAATGACAACTACAAACACCAGAGTCCATTACAATGTGTTCTTTATGTCTAACTGTAATAGCATGGCCACTGTGGCCTTCCGTGTTTAGAATCAGAGTGCATCCCAAACAGCCCTGTGCTACTAAGTGTATGAGCATGCCCAGTATAACCTTGTGCAGATAGAGACATAGTGCATTCTGAACAGCCTTGTGCTATTATGTGTGTGAGCATGCCCAGTGACACCTTGTGTCAGTTATGTGCCTCTATGTGTATGGGCATGGCCATTGTAACCCTGTATAGTGATGGTAGTCGTCCATTCCACAGATGGGCATACTCCAGTTTAGGATGGATTCCTACTTTAAACACACATGTTCACAGGTATGTACATCTTAACTGCCAGCATCCCTGTTGATGTCTGCATTCCTAGAAGGTCATAATGACAGCCTTGAAATATGTAGTCCCTGTGGCGCAACTCGTAACTATGTAATATTGGAATAGTGATCTGTAGATAGGCAGGTGTTCTGATCCCACCACTGGCGTGTGTGTGTGTGTGTGTGTGTGTGTGTGTGTGTGTGTGTGTGTGTGTGTGTGTGTGTGTGTGTGTGTGTGTGTGTGTGTGTGTGTGTCTCTCTTCATCTGCCTCAAGACAGAATAATGCTTTTAGACTGCTCACACTCCATACAATTCCTATAGCCAACTTTGGCAAGTCTGATGATGTCACCCACCTAGAAATACACCTCTGGGAGTGCTGTGACCCAATAATCTTGGTAGTGCATTCCGTAACTGCGTAATGCTGTAGTGTGATAAAGTAGTTAGGTCGGTGTTCTAATCCCAGACTTGTTAACTGTGTGTGTGTGTGTGTGTGTGTGTGTGTGTGTGTGTGTGTGTGTGTGTGTGTGTGTGTGTGTGTGTGTGCCTGTGTGTGTGTGTGTGTGTGTGTGTGTGTGTGCCCCTCTCTCTCCATCTGCCTGCAGACAGAATAATGCTTTTAGATTGCTCATACTCCATACAATTCCAACACCCAACTTTGGCAAGGCTGATGATGTCATCCACCCAGAAATACACCTCTGGGAGTGCTGTGACCCAGCAATCTCAGTAGCGCATTCTGTAACTGTGTAACGGTGTAGTGTGATAATGTAGTTAGGTCGGTGTTCTAATCCCAGACTTGCCAACTGTGTGTGTGTGTGTCTGTCTGCGTGAGACAAGTACAATGCTTTGCAGAGTATGCACTCTCTGTACAAATCATATGACCACCTTTGTCAATCCTGCTGTTGTCACCCACCTAGGAATACACCTCTAGGAGTGCTGTAACCCAGTATTTACTGTAGTGCTTGCCCTAAATGTGTATTGCTGCAGTGTGATACAGTAGGTAGGGGTTTGAATACTGGACATGGTAAGTGTGTGTGTTTGGCTGTCAGAGCCTGTGTGGAGGTGGCTGTGAGTGTCTAACCACTGGACATGTTGGGGAGCAGATTTTGTAGTTTTCCTATATGGTGTCTGTCTTATGACACATTGGCCACCTCACGAGGAGTACAGATGTCAAGTCAGCCATGGGAATGTGTTGGCAAGCCATACCCCTACATCTGGCAAAAGGCCTGGTGAACAAAGTATGCAACTTTACTAGTACCCGGTATATGTCCTAGACTCATGTATCATACACAAACACACCTAGGATATCCCGCAATGTTGCTAGTACCATGCACATTGATGACAAATAGTAGGCATGGTGTGATTGCAGTGGGCTGCAGAGGACATGGCACTCTATACAGCAGTACAATAGGCACATAATTGAAGACAATGTGCCTTCACTATGTTCCCCACTGGATGCCTGAACCCTATGTGGTGCCATCAAATGTGATCCACAGAGGCCATACAATGCCATACACATGTGCCCTGTATAGATCAATGCCACTAACACCAGGGAATACCTGTATCATGCTATCAATGCAGGTGCAGGGTCGACCTGCTGATTATAAGCAGGTTTTGCCACACCAGGCCAGTACTGGCATATTGGGGGATAACAGTCTGTGTACACAACATGAGCTTGCCAAACCAGGTACACCTGTACATGTCACTGTACAGTATTGTGGGACATGCACATCCCAGGCAATGTCCATGTGAAGGACTATCAAACACAGACATGGCATGCATTGCAAAGCTATGGCCATACACAATGGTAACCAGGCTGTCAGGGCAGATCATGCAGTACCCATCTGTGTGGGACATTGCAGACACTACATCACTGTACCACACTGCACACCATTGTCGTGTGATACGATGCCAAGGAGTACCCCTCACCCAGCCTTGTACAGCCATCTTGCACAGCCAACCACTACACACCCATGAAGCAATGCATACATGCATGTCAGTACTGGCACCTTGTATCTGCATGTGGGTTATGATGCTCCCAACCACAGTTACTCCCAGTATAACCCTCAATGGTATACCAACAGATGTCAAACCCTTTCACATGCTCTAGCCCATATAACCTCCAGATATCCCCTGTGGTGCATGTAGTCCTGTGCATTACTGTAGTGTGGCAAACTAAGTAGTTAGGGTGTGTATTTGTGGCCCTGGCAAAGAGTGTCAATGTGAGTCCATTAGAGAGTGTGGTTGTGGTGACAATGGCATCCATTCATGTGGACAGCCATGTGTGCTACACCTAATGTATGTCTACTATATCTCTGTTGCAGATGTCTCTCACCTACACACATATATGTTCTTACAGCACAGCAACATGTTGGCTTTGTGGCATATGTAGTAACTTCATGCACATGTAATAGTAATGACTAGTCAGTCAGGGGTTTGACCCCTGTACTGGTAGGCATGTGGCAGATGATGCTTAGGGTTTAGTCTCCAAGCCTTTCTCTGGTGTACTTTGTCTGCCCCCCCACACACACACACTCTCTGGTGAATGTGGACGTGTACACCTGCTCAGCAGCAGCATGTGTATTGTAAGTGATGGACATGATCAGGTGATGGCCTCTGCACCTATTGCAGTCCTTCTCTAGCTGATTGCATGTGTAACAGCTGTGATGGTGTTCCCGTAGCCATTTGCATGATAAACACAGTACATTATCTAGGAACATCATGCTGGTGTTTGGCCATGACAGTTGCTGTGAGTGGTACCTGGATGTGGTGTTTTGAAATGGCATCACAGATGATATCTGGATGTTCCTCAAACATCATACACAGTGGGAAATAGCCTAAAGACAGGAGGGTGATGTGCCACACATGACTACAGCATGTAAGTGTAGCTATACTGCATTGAGACTACTGCCTGTTTAACATGTGTGTGGTAATGGCTATTCTGCATGTTTTAAAACAGACATGACAGTGCTCTGTTCATGAGGGACTCCCATCTGTAGGGCCATCTGTGGACTGGTCAGTGTGTGGAACCATTTGTTTCCTGTGTTACACACTGAACACACATCTGTGCACAGCAGGAGCATAGTGCGATGATTGCGGACAGTACATGGTGATAGGGATGTGTTACTGCCATCGCATCCCTGACTGGACATATGTCACACGAAACAGTGGTATGACAGACACTGTCTAGGGTTCCCAATGACAAGCCAATAATGGGAAACTGTTCATAGCTGCAGTCACACGTCTACTACACATTGTACAGATGTCATGCAGTATATATGCATGTGTTGTGCTCCCTCTGCAAATGTATACCATCTGTTGTGTTGGGTTGATGGTGATATCTATGCATACTGTTGTAGGTAATCCTGAATGCTGTTGTCTATTACTAAGCCATATCTGAATTTAAACTGCAACACCATAGGCTGTATGGGTTGGGAGGTCCCGGCAGAACCTCCTATCCCACTTCAGCTGACCATGGCACTGGGCACCAGCACATCTGGGGCCCAGCCTTGGACCTCAACCTCTGTTGGCTCTGCACCACCTTCTGGTGGTACTACCACTGAGGATGTGGCATGTCTCCCCTGGGAGCAGGGCCAGACAGGAACATGTCTGCTGTCATGCAGTCTTGAACATGGTGAGTTGGGGGCTCAATAAGGGGTTCCAAAGCCAGATATGCAAGCTCAAGGGCAGAGTGTCACATTTACAGGGTGAGGCTGCCCCTCCTGGACAGCCTCCAGCACTGCCTCCTTTGCAGCTGTTTTGGTCCAGTGGCAGCTGCCCATGGCTGGCGACCTCCTTCCCACTGTTCCCATGGGCTTGTGAATGCCGAACACCCATCCCCGTCTGAGGTATATCCCCCCACATGTGTCATATACCGACCCTGTATGCTGTCTTGTCTGTGATCCTACCCTACCTATCCTCCACGGGCATACCTACTCTCCTTCCCCCACATCCCACTCTCACCCTACAGAAACATGAGGCCAGTCAGTTCCTAGGACAACATTTGCCCTATACATAGCTGTCCATTTCACACACGTGCCCACTGGACACATGTAACCCTTGTAATATGCATCACAACATACTCCTGTTATCCTCACCCCTGTCCCTCAGGCGCATAATCCTGGTATGCACATCACCTCTAAATGGTCCAGGTACACATGATGTGGATGACCCCCATTGTGCACACAACACTACCGGTCCCTCTATGGTTACCCCATTTACCTTTATCATGATGATAATGTTGCACATAGCACCTTGCAAGAGTACTGTTCTCTCATAATGATTGGACAGGTACTGTTGTGTTAATGTACATTACATGCACAGAGTGATGTATACGGCCAATGTACAACTGTTTGCATTTATGAATGACACATGTCTGTCTGAGGGAGTCTTGATATTACATAGGACAACACCACTACATAATACAGGCGTTGCTGGTGTTTCCCTTTTTATTCATTTGTAATGCTTTGTTGCCACATGATATGTTCCTGATATATCTCTATATATGTATGTACCTATATGCTGGACATAAACACTCACATATACATCTACATGATGGGATACATTTGTATACTGTTGAATGACTGCACTGTATGATATGGTTGTGGTAATGTCCGATGTCTGTATATCTGCCATGGTGTATTGGTAAATCACATTAGCTGTGTGTGCAGTGTCCTGGTTCCGAGCCTTTCAGAGGCCGTTTATTTTGCTGCAGAGCAGAACAAGGCCATTGGATATGGAGGGATTAAGGCACATTAAAGCAGTTGTGAGTAGGTGTGCATGGGTTTGTGTGGCGTTAAGAATGCTAACCTCTGGTTACAGCTTCTTACACTCGGTTAGCCACTACATTGCTTTACCAGTGCAATACTCGCATACTGGTAGCCAAACAGCCTTACACCCGCTCACTCCCGCACTTGCAAATGCACTGACATTGGTGCTTGCATTTGACACTCACACTCCTGGGTGGGAGCGAGGACCACAATATTACCTTGTGATGCCTATTACATTGGATTACATGCCTACAGTATCGGAAATGGCTACCCATTACGTGATGGCATGATGTTCGATTGTACGGAATCGGCAGCCTGTCTAGTGTTTTATTCATATTATTTGTGTGTTCCTCTTACAATCTGCACCCATCTGGCTGATACATGGGAACTCAGACTCTTCAATACAGACCCACATCCGTCAGCCAAGACATGCCACCGCATACCTATTATTCTATCATCTTTCTAAGGTATTCAGCAGAATATGTTTTTTCTGTCCCTATCAGACCTCTCATACGAATGAAGAAAAATTAAGACTGAATCAGGGACACTGCATAACAACATCAGGGACACATTTAAAATTGTGGTGCTATTAACCTGACACATTGACAGACCCACAGCATATTTTTTCATACACAACCACCTTTCCTCCTAATATCACTAGTTCTAGGAGGGTTTAGGTGGGACAGAGTTAGATTCTGAGTCGTAATCAGGGACGTCCCTGGTAATCGGGGACAGTTCAATGGTATGGTTCCTATGTGTTCCCCCAGTGGCTTACGGACTATCCAGTGGATGTGCTCTTTGGGGTTGGGAGGTATGGGCATCAGCTATGCCCGCATCAAAATATTACTTACATCCACAGGGCAGGTGGGGTATAAACACATCATTACA